>NC_091464.1:950158-1190158 GCF_027789765.1 Dendropsophus ebraccatus | reverse complement strand
GGCCTGGTCAGGTTCCTGTGGTCTAGCCACATACCCTCGTGCCATAACCGTGACCCTAACATCTGGCAAGTGGCAACCCGGGTCTTACTACTACTACCCCCATCGGGGTCACCCCACCTGCAGTCTCTGTCAGCCCTTGTTTCCCATCCTGTCCATTCCTGCTATGTGCCTGCACTTACACTCAGCTATACACACTGCTGCTATAATGTGCCTGCACTCACACTCAGCTATACACACTGCTGCTATAATGTGCCTGCACTCACACTCAGCTATACACACTGCAGGCTATCTATTCTAGCCTGTTGTACTACGCTACTGCATTATAAGGATCTGCAGCTCCATCCTATATCTACAACCTGCTGCTGTGTTATCAGGGTTATACAGTTACTATACATTATATACCACATGCTGCTATACTGTACAGTAACTTATATATCACATATCCAGCTGCTGTGTTATCAGGGTTATACAGTTACTATACATTATATACCACATGCTGCTATACTGTACAGTAACTTATATATCACATATCCAGCTGCTGCTGTGTTATCAGGGTTATGCAGTTACTATACATTATATACCACATGCTGCTATACTGTACAGTAACTTGTATATCACATATCCAGCTGCTGTTATCAGGGTTATGCAGTTACTATACATTATACACCACATGCTGCTATACTGTACAGTAACTTATATATCACATATCCAGCTGCTGCAGTGTTATCAGGGTTATACAGGTACTATACATTATACACCAAATGCTGTTATACTGCACAGTAACTTATATATCATATCCAGCTGCTGCTGTGTTATCAGGGTTATACAGTTACTATACATTATATACCACATGCTGCTATACTGTACAGTAACTTATATATCACATATCCAGCTGCTGTGTTATCAGGGTTATACAGTTACTATACATTATACACCACATGCTGCTATACTGTACAGTAACTTATATATCACATATCCAGCTGCTGTGTTATCAGGGTTATACAGTTACTATACATTATATACCACATGCTGATTGCTATACTGTACAGTAACTTATATATCACATATCCAGCTGATGTGTTATCAGGGTTATACAGTTACTATACATTATATACCACATGCTGCTATACTGTACAGTAACTTATATATCACATATCCAGCTGCAGTGTTATCAGGGTTATACAGTTACTATACATTATATACCACATGCTGCTATACTGTACAGTAACTTATATATCACATATCCAGCTGCAGTGTCTTCAGGGTTATACAGTTACAATACATTCTATACCACATGCTGCTATACTGTACAGTAACTTATATATCACATATCCAGCTGCTGTGTTATCAGGGTTATACAGTTACTATACATTATATACCACATGCTGCTATACTGTACAGTAACTTATATATCACATATCCAGCTGCTCTGTTATCAGGGTTATACAGTTACTATACATTTTATACCACATGCTGATTGCTATACTGTACAGTAACTTATATATCACATATCCAGCTGCTGCTGTGTTATCAGGGTTATACAGTTACTATACATTATATACCACATGCTGCTATACTGTACAGTAACTTATATATCACATATCCAGCTGCAGTGTTATCAGGATTATACAGTTACTATATATTATATACCACATGCTGCTATACTGTACAGTAACTTATATATCACATATCCAGCTGCTGTTTTATCAGGGTTATACAGTTACTATACATTATATACCACATGCTGCTATACTGTACAGTAACTTATATATCACATATCCAGCTGCTGTGTTATCAGAGTTATACAGTTACTATACATTATACACCACATGCTGATTGCTATACTGTACAGTAACATATATATCACATATCCAGCTGCTGCTGTGTTATCAGGGTTATACAGTTACTATACATTATACACCACATGCTGCTATACTGTACAGTAACTTATATATCACATATCCAGCTGCTGCTGTGTTATCAGGGTTATACAGTTACTATACATTATACACCACATGCTGCTATACTGTACAGTAACTTATATATCACATATCCAGCTGCTGTGTTATCAGGGTTATACAGTTACTATACATTATACACCACATGCTGCTATACTGTACAGTAACTTATATATCACATATCCAGCTGCTGCTGTGTTATCAGGGTTATACAGTTACTATACATTATATACCACATGCTGCTATACTGTACAGTAACTTATATATCACATATCCAGCTGCTGTGTTATCAGGGTTATACAGTTACTATACATTATACACCACATGCTGCTATACTGTACAGTAACTTATATATCACATATCCAGCTGCTGTGTTATCAGGGTTATACAGTTACTATACATTATATACCACATGCTGCTATACTGTACAGTAACTTATATATCACATATCCAGCTGCTGCTGGGTTATCAGGGTTATACAGTTACTATACATTATATACCACATGCTGCTATACTGTACAGTAACTTATATATCACATATCCAGCTGCTGCTGTGTTATCAGGGTTATACAGTTACTATACATTATATACCACATGCTGCTATACTGTACAGTAACTTATATATCACATATCCAGCTGCTGTGTTATCAGGGTTATACAGTTACTATACATTATACACCACATGCTGCTATACTGTACAGTAACTTATATATCACATATCCAGCTGCTGTGTTATCAGGGTTATACAGTTACTATACATTATATACCACATGCTGCTATACTGTACAGTAACTTATATATCACATATCCAGCTGCTGTGTTATCAGGGTTATACAGTTACTATACATTATATACCACATGCTGCTATACTGTACAGTAACTTATATATCACATATCCAGCTGCTGTTATCAGGGTTATACAGTTACTATACATTATACACCACATGCTGATTGCTATACTGTACAGTAACTTATATATCACATATCCAGCTGCTGTGTTATCAGGGTTATACAGTTACTATACATTATATACCACATGCTGCTATACTGTACAGTAAGTTATACATCACATATCCAGCTGCAGTGTTATCAGGGTTATACAGTTACTATACATTATACACCACATGCTGCTATACTGTACAGTAACTTATATATCACATATCCAGCTGCTGTGTTATCAGGGTTATACAGTTACTATACATTATACACCACATGCTGCTATACTGTACAGTAACTTATATATCACATATCCAGCTGCTTCTCATTGTTTCATCTCTCCTACATGTTATTCAGAATATAAAATCATCATTTTTTGGGTGTGGAACAAATTTTCTGCATTTCAATTATTTCTTATGGGAAAATTTGCTTTGATGTAAGATTCGATTTGGATTATAACTGTGTATATGTGTATGTATATATATATATATATATATATATATCCTCCTCTCTGTCAGCTACACCCCCAGTCTCTTTATACCTCTTATACAGGGCTGATTCTAGCTTTTCTGTTGCCTGAGGTGAGAACTGAAATAGCACCCCCCCCCCCCATACTGAGACTTACGCTCTACCCCTGCTTAAAGGGAATGTGTCACCAAGTAAAAAAAAATTGAAAATGTTAAAACTGAATTAATTTTTTTGTTAATTTATGTGTTGTTGTTTTTTTTTTTTACATGTAAGGAAATATGAATAATTAACTATCTAATTTTTCATATTTCCCATTGATGGCCCATCCCTCACATGCACATAGTATTGTTACACTCATACAGACAGCCCGTACATGCACTCTCATACAGACAGCCCGTACATGCACTCTCATACAGGCAGCCCGTACATGCACTCTCATACAGGCAGCCCGTACATGCACTCTCATACAGACAGCCCGTACATGCACTCTCATACAGACAGCTCATACATGCACTCTCATACAGGCAGCCCGTACATGCACTCTCGTTCAGGCAGCCCGTGTATGCACTCTCATACAGACAGTCCATACATGCACTCTCATACAGACAGCCCGTACATGCACTCTCGTACAGACAGCCCGTACATGCACTCTCATACAGACAGCCCGTACATGCACTCTCATACCGACAGCCCGTACATGCACTCTCATACAGACAGCCCGTACACTCACTCTCATACAGACAGCTCATACATGCACTCTCATACAGGCAGCCCGTACATGCACTCTCGTACAGACAGCACGTACATGCACTCTCGTTCAGACAGCACGTACATGCACTCTCGTTCAGACAGCACGTACATGCACTCTCGTACAGACAGCCCGTACATGCACTCTCATACAGACAGCCCGTACATGCACTCTCATACAGACAGCCCGTACATTCACTCTCTTACAGACAGCTCGTACATGCACTCTCGTACAGACAGCTCGTACATGCACTCTCGTACAGACAGCCCGTACATGCACTCTCGTACAGACAGCCCGTACACTCACTCTCATACAGACAGCTCGTACATGCACTCTCGTACAGACAGCTCGTACATGCACTCTCATACAGGTAGCCCGTACATGCACTCTCGTACAGACAGCCCGTACATGCACTCTCATACAGGCAGCCCGTACATGCACTCTCATACAGACAGCCCGTACATGCACTCTCGTACAGACAGCACGTACATGCACTCTCGTACAGAGAGCCCGTACATGCACTCTCATACAGGTAGCCCATACATGCACTCTCGTACAGACAGCCCATACATGCACTCTCGTACAGACAGCCCGTACATGCACTCTCGTACAGACAGCACGTACATGCACTCTCATACAGGCAGCCCGTACATGCACTCTTGTACAGACAGCTTGTGTATGCACTCTCATACAGGTAGCTCGTGTATGCACTCTCGTACAGGCAGCTCGTACATGCACTCTCATACAGACAGCTCATACATGCACTCTCATACAGGCAGCCCGTACATGCACAGATGTCACTGTCCTGCTGGCTCCAGCGTCCTCCACCCTGCTGTCCGTCTGTCCTCCTGCCCCAGTAGTGAGGGCCCCTCAGTGACACACTCTCCTGTGACCAGCGCTCCAGAAAGCAAGGAGCAGGGAGGATGCACGGCTCAGCCCAACTGCTGCCCACAGCCCCACACTGTCCGGATGTCCAGCAGGTCAGTTACTAGATCGGGTACTGGCCGCTGTATATGTCAGTGCCAGGCTTCTAAAAAATGGCACCTACACCCTCCCACATTGGAATTAGGCTGTGTACTGGGCATGCGCATTGTAAGTCGGTTCACTTCAATGCTCTGGGGGTGCCGTACAGCATCTGTGTATGTGTCGTGAAATGACGTCTTACACAGATGCTACTGAACATGGCAGCCCCCTGTGCAGGCATCACACTGTGTTTAACTAGTGATGCCACATGTAAAAAGAAAAATAAAGTTATGTAAAACACTTAATTTGTAAAGTTACATTTTATAATAAAATAAAAAAAGTGACACATTCCCTTTAATGACTGATCAATACCACCAGTACTGCTACTAAATAAAAACCACTGTATAGAGTCCAACATTACTCCCACACAGTCATAGTATAGTGATCAGGGTGCAGTAACATCCAGTGACTCACAGGGGACGTCTTCTCTCATCAGAGTGGTTCACTTTCTCTTCTCTTCTCCATTCGGAGCCAGCTCCATCATGAAGGCTTCTGTTAGCCATGACTCGTCCCCGCAGCAGCTATCGGGCAGACATTTTAGGCTGCACAACTTATCAACACTCTCCTCACCTAAATACAATACCCTATCCATAGTCTATAGACACTTAATGAGATCCCTTCTGCACCTCCGCACTATTATAATTCCCATTCTCCTCATGTAGTTATAATCCCCCCATCCTGTGTCCCATGTAGTCCTAATCCCTCATCCCCCATCATAATATTCCTCCTATGTCCCCCATCTCCTCATATTCCCCCCTGTGTCCCCCATCTCCTCATATTCCTCCTGTGTCCCCCCATCTCCTCATATTCCTCCTGTGTCCCCCATCTCCTCATATTCCCCCTGTGTCCCCCATCTCCTCATATTCCTCCTGTGTCCCCCCATCTCCTCATATTCCTCCTGTGTCCCCCATCTCCTCATATCCCTCCTGTGTCCCCCATCTCCCCATATTCCCCCCTGTGTCCCCCATCATAATATTCCTCCTATGTCCCCCATCTCCCCATATTCCTCCTGTGTCCCCCATCTCCTCATATTCCCCCCTGTGTCCCCCATCTCCCCATATTCCTCCTGTGTCCCCATCTCCTCATATTCCCCCCTGTGTCCCCCATCTCCTCATATTCCCCCCTGTGTCCCCCATCTCCTCATATTCCCCCTGTGTCCCCCATCTCCTCATATTCCCCCCTGTGTCCCCCATCTCCCCATATTCCTCCTGTGTCCCCATCTCCTCATATTCCTCCTGTGTCCCCCATCTCCCCATATTCCTCCTGTGTCCCCATCTCCCCATATTCCCCCCTGTGTCCCCCATCTCCTCATATTCCCCCCTGTGTCCCCCATCTCCTCATATTCCCCCCGTGTCCCCCATCTCCTCATATTCCTCCTATGTCCCCCATCTCCTCATATTCCTCCTATGTCCCCCATCTCCTCATATTCCCTCCTGTGTCCCCATCTCCTCATATTCCCCCTGTGTCCCCATCTCCTCATATTCCCCCCCTGTGTCCCCCATCTCCTCATATTCCCTCCTGTGTCCCCATCTCCTCATATCCCTCCTGTGTCACCCATCTCCTCATATTCCCCCCTGTGTCCCCATCTCCTCATATTCCTCCTGTGTCCCCCATCTCCTCATATTCCCCCCTGTGTCCCCCATCTCCTCATATCCCTCCTGTGTCCCCCATCTCCTCATATTCCTCCTGTGTCCCCCATCTCCCCATATTCCCCCCTGTGTCCCCCATCTCCTCATATTCCCCCCTGTGTCCCCCATATTCCCCCCTGTGTCCCCCATCTCCTCATATTCCCCCCGTGTCCCCCATCTCCTCATATTCCTCCTATGTCCCCCATCTCCTCATATTCCTCCTATGTCCCCCATCTCCTCATATTCCCTCCTGTGTCCCCATCTCCTCATATTCCCCCCTGTGTCCCCATCTCCTCATATTCCCCCCTGTGTCCCCCATCTCCTCATATTCCCTCCTGTGTCCCCATCTCCTCATATCCCTCCTGTGTCACCCATCTCCTCATATTCCCCCCTGTGTCCCCATCTCCTCATATTCCTCCTGTGTCCCCCATCTCCTCATATTCCCCCCTGTGTCCCCCATCTCCCCATATTCCTCCTGTGTCCCCCATCTACTCATATTCCCCCCTGTGTCCCCATCTCCTCATATTCCTCCTGTGTCCCCATCTCCTCATATTCCTCCTGTGTCCCCCATCTACTCATATTCCCCCCTGTGTCCCCATCTCCTCATATTCCTCCTGTGTCCCCATCTCCTCATATTCCTCCTGTGTCCCCCATCTCCTCATATTCCTCCTGTGTCCCCCATCTCCCCATATTCCTCCTGTGTCCCCCATCTACTCATATTCCCCCTGTGTCCCCATCTCCTCATATTCCTCCTGTGTCCCCATCTCCTCATATTCCTCCTGTGTCCCCATCTCCTCATATTCCTCCTGTGTCCCCCATCTCCCCATATTCCCCCCTGTGTCCCCCATCTCCTCATATTACCCCCTGTGTCCCCATCTCCTCATATTACCCCCTGTGTCCCCCATCTCCTCATATCCCTCCTGTGTCCCCCATCTCCCCATATTCCTCCTGTGTCCCCCATCTCCTCATATTCCCCCCCCTGTGTCCCCATCTCCTCATATTCCCCCCTGTGTCCCCATCTCCCCATATTCCCTCCTGTGTCCCCCATCTCCTCATATTCCTCCTGTGTCCCCCATCTCCCCATATTCCTCCTGTGTCCCCCATCTCCTCATATTCCCCCCTGTGTCCCCCATCTCCTCATATTCCCCCCTGTGTCCCCCATCTCCTCATATTCCCTCCTGTGTCCCCCATCTCCCCATATTCCCCCCTGTGCCCCCCCATCTCCCCATATTACCCCTGTGTCCCCATCTCCTCATATTCCCCCCTGTGTCCCCATCTCCTCATATTACCCCCTGTGTCCCCATCTCCTCATATTACCCCCTGTGTCCCCCATCTTCTCATATTCCCCCCCTGTGTCCCCCCCATCTCCTCATATTCCTCCTGTGTCCCCCATCTCCTCATATTCCCCCCTGTGTCCCCCATCTCCTCATATTCCTCCTGTGTCCCCCCCTCTCCTCATATTCCTCCTGTGTCCCCCCATCTCCTCATATTCCTCCTGTGTCCCCCATCTCCTCATATTCCCCCTGTGTCCCCCATCTCCTCATATTCCCCCCTGTGTCCCCCATCTCCTCATATTCCTCCTGTGTCCCCCATCTCCCCATATTCCCTCCTGTGTCCCCCATCTCCTCATATTCCCCCCTGTGTCCCCCCCATCTCCTCATATTCCTCCTGTGTCCCCATCTCCCCATATTCCTCCTGTGTCCCCCCATCTCCTCATATTCCTCCTGTGTCCCCATCTCCCCATATTCCTCCTGTGTCCCCCATCTCCTCATATTCCCCCCTGTGTCCCATCTCCCCATATTCCTCCTGTGTCCCCCATCTCCTCATATTCCCCCCTGTGTCCCCCCTCTCCTCATATTCCCCCCCCTGTGTCCCCCATCTCCCCATATTCCCCCCCTGTGTCCCCCATCTCCCCATATTCCTCCTGTGTCCCCCCATCTCCTCATATTCCTCCTGTGTCCCCCATCTCCCCATATTCCTCCTGTGTCCCCCATCTCCTCATATTTCCCCTGTGCCCCCCATCTCCTCATATTCCTCCTGTGTCCCCCATCTCCTCATATTCCCCCTGTGCCCCCCATCTCCTCATATTCCCCCCTGTGTCCCCCATCTCCTCATATTCCCCCCTGTGTCCCCCATCTCCTCATATTCCCCCTGTGCCCCCCATCTCCTCATATTCCTCCTGTGTCCCCCATCTCCTCATATTCCCCCTGTGCCCCCCATCTCCTCATATTCCACCCTGTGTCCCCCATCGCCTCAGATTCCCCCTGTGTCCCCCATCTCCCCATATTCCCCCTGTGTCCCCCCATCTCCCCATATTCCTCCTGTTCCCCCATCTCCTCATATTCCTCCTGTGTCCCCATCTCCCCATATTCCTCCTGTGTCCCCCTCTCCTCATATTCCCCCTGTGTCCCCCATCTCCTCATATTCCTCCTGTGTCCCCATCTCCTCATATTCCGCTGTGTCCCCATCTCCCCATATTCCCCCTGTGTCCCCATCTCCCCATATTCCCCCCTGTGTCCCCCCATCTCCTCATATCCCCCTGTGCCCCCCATCTCCTCATATTCCCCCCTGTGTCCCCATCTCCTCATATTCCCTCCTGTGTCCCCCATCTTCTCATATTCCTCCTGTGTCCCCCATCTCCTCATATTCCTCCTGTGTCCCCCATCTTCTCATATTCCTCCTGTGTCCCCCCATCTCCTCATATTCCTCCTGTGTCCCCCATCTCCTCATATTCCCTCCTGTGTCCCCCCCATCTCCTCATATTCCCCCTGTGTCCCCCATCTCCTCATATTCCTCCTGTGTCCCCCATCTCCTCATATTCCCTCCTGTGTCCCCCCCATCTCCTCATATTCCCCCTGTGTCCCCCATCTCCTCATATTCCCCCTGTGTCCCATCTCCTCATATTCCTCCTGTGTCCCCCATCTCCTCATATTCCTCCTTTGTCCCCCATCTCCCCATATTCCTCCTGTGTCCCCCATCTCCTCATATTCCCCCCCTGTGTCCCCCATCTCATATTCCTCCTGTGTCCCCCATCTCCTCATATTCCTCCTGTGTCCCCCATCTCCTCATATTCCTCCCTGTGTCCCCCATCTCCTCATATTCCCCCTGTGTCCCCCATCTCCTCATATTCCCCCCTGTGTCCCCCATCTCCTCATATTCCCTCCTGTGTCCCCCATCTCCTCATATTCCTCCTGTGTCCCCCATCTCCTCATATTCCTCCCTGTGTCCCCCATCTCCTCATATTCCCCCTGTGTCCCCCATCTCCTCATATTCCCTCCTGTGTCCCCATCTCCTCATATTCCCCCCTGTGTCCCCATCTCCTCATATTCCTCCTGTGTCCCCCATCTCCTCATATTCCCTCCTGTGCCCCCCCATCTCCTCATATTCCCTCCTGTGTCCCCCATCTCCTCATATTCCTCCTGTGTCCCCCATCTCCTCATATTCCCTCCTGTGTCCCCCATCTCCCCATATTCCTCCTGTGTCCCCCATCTCCTCATATTCCCTCCTGTGTCCCCCATCTCCTCATATTCCCCCCTGTGTCCCCATCTCCTCATATTCCTCCTGTGTCCCCCATCTCCTCATATCCCTCCTGTGTCCCCCATCTCCTCATAGTCCTCCTGTGTCCCCCATCTCCTCATATTCCCCTCTGTGTCCCCCATCTCCTCATATTCCCCCCTGTGTCCCCATCTCCTCATATTCCCCCCTGTGTCCCCCATCTCCTCATTTTCCCCCCTGTGTCCCCATCTCCCCATATTCCCCCCCTGTGTCCCCATCTCCCCATATTCCTCCTGTGTCCCCATCTCCTCATATTCCCCCCCTGTGTCCCCATCTCCTCATATTCCTCCTGTGTCCCCATCTCCTCATATTCCCCCTGTGTCCCCCATCCCCCATATTCTCCTGTGTCCCCCTCTCTCCTCATATTCCCCCCTGTGTCCCCCATCTCTCCTCATATTCCCCTGTGTCCCCCCATCTCCTCATATTCCCCCTGGGGTCCCCATCTCCTCATATTCCCCCCTGTGTCCCCCCATCTCCTCATATTCCCCCCTGTGTCCCCACTCTCCTCCTATTCCCCCCGTGTCCCCATCTCCTCATATTCCTCTCCTGTGTCCCATCTCCTCATATCCTCTCCTGTGTCCCCCATCTCCTCATATTCCCCCCTTGTGTCCCCATCTCCTCTATTCCGCCTGTGTCCCCCATCTCCCCATATTCCTCCTGTGTCCCCCATCTCCCCATATTCCCCCCTGTGTCCCCCATCTCCTCATATTCCTCCTGTGTCCCCATCTCACTCATATTCCCCCCTGTGTCCCCTCTCCCCATATTCCTCCTGTGTCCCATCTCCCATATTCCTCCTGTGTCCCCCATCTCCTCATATCCCCCCTGTGTCCCCCATCTCCTCATATTCCTCCTGTGTCCCCCATCTCCCCATATTCCTCCTGTGTCCCCCATCTCCCCATATTCCCCCCCTGTGTCCCCCATCTCCTCATATTCCTCCCTGTGTCCCATCTCCTCATATTCCTCCCTGTGTCCCCCATCTCCTCATATTCCCTCCTGTGTCCCCATCTCTCCTCATATTCCCCCTGTGTCCCCCCATCTCCTCATATTCCCCCCTGTTTCCCCATCTCCTCATATTCCCCCCTGTGTCCCCCATCTCCTCATATTCCTCCTGTGTCCCCCCCCATCTCCTCATATTCCCTCCCCCCTGTGTCCCCCATCTCCCATATTCCCCCCTGTGTCCCCCCATCTCCCCATATTCCCTCCTGTGTCCCCCATCTCCTCATATTCCTCCTGTGTCCCCATCTCCCCATATTCCTCCTGTGTCCCCCATCTCCTCATATTCCTCCTGTGTCCCCCATCTCCTCATATTCCCCCCTGTGTCCCCCATCTCCTCATATTCCCCCTGTGTCCCCATCTCCTCATATTCCTCCTGTGTCCCCCATCTCCTCATATTCCTCCTGTGTCCCCATCTCCTCATATTCCCCTGTGTCCCCCATCTCCTCATATTCCTCTGTGTCCCCCATCTCCTCATATTCCCTCCTGTGTCCCCCATCTCCCATATTCCCCCCTGTGTCCCCCATCTCCTCATATTCCCCCCTGTGTCCCCCATCTCCTCATATTCCCCTGTGTCCCCCATCTCCTCATATTCCCCCTGTGTCCCCCATCTCCTCATATTCCCCCTGTGTCCCCCATCTCCTCATATTCCCCCCTGTGTCCCCCATCTCTTCATATTCCTCCTGTGTCCCCATCTCCCCATATTCCCCCTGTGTCCCCCATCTCCTCATATTCCTCCTGTGTCCCCCATCTCCTCATATTCCTCCTGTGTCCCCCCATCTCCTCATATTCCTCCTGTGTCCCCCATCTCCTCATTTCCCCCCTGTGTCCCCCATCTCCTCATATTCCCCCCTGTGTCCCCCATCTCCTCATATTCCTCCTGTGTCCCCATCTCTCATATTCCTCTCTGTCCCCCTCTCCTCATATTCCCCCCTGTTCCCCCATCTCCTCATATTCCCTCCTGTGTCCCCCATCTCCTCATATTCCCCCTGTGTCCCCATCCTCCTCATATTCCCCCCTGTGTCCCCCCATCTCCTCATATTCCCCCTGTGTCCCCCATCTCCCATATTCCCCCTGTGTCCCCCATCTCCTCATATTCCTCCTGTGTCCCATCTCTCTCCATATTCCTCCTGTGTCCCCCATCTCCTCATATTCCCTCCTGTGTCCCCCATCTCCTCATATTCCTCCTGTGTCCCCATCTCCTCATATTCCCCCCTGTGTCCCCCCATCTCCTCATATTCCCTCCTGTGTCCCCCATCTCTCATATTCCCCCTGTGTCCCCCATCTCCCCATATTCCCCCCTGTGTCCCCCATCTCCTCATATTCCCCCCTGTGTCCCCCATCTCCTCATATTCCTCCTGTTTCCCCCATCTCCTCATATTCCCCTGTGTCCCCCATCTCCTCATATTCCCCCTGTGTCCCCCATCTCCCCATATTCCCCCCTGTGTCCCCATCTCCTCATATTCCTCCTGTGTCCCCCATCTCCTCATATTCCTCCTGTGTCCCCCCATCTCCCATATTCCCCCCTGTGTCCCCCATCTCCTCATAGTCCCCCTGTGTCCCATCTCCTCATATTCCCCCCTGTGCCCCCCATCTCCTCATATTTCCCCTGTGTCCCCCATCTCTCATATTCTCCTGTGTCCCCCCATCTCCCATATTCCTCCTGTGTCCCCATCTCCTCATATTCCCCCTGTGTCCCCATCTCCTCATATCCCCCCCTGTGTCCCCATCTCCCCATATTCCCCCTGTGTCCCCCATCTCCTCATATTCCCCCCTGTCCCCCCCATCTCCTCATATTCCTCCTGTGTCCCCCCATCTCCTCATATTCTCCTGTGTCCCCCATCTCCCCATATTCCCCCTGTGTCCCCCATCTCCTCATATTCGCCTCCTGTGTCCCCCATCTCCTCATATCCCTCCTGTGTCCCCCATCTCCTCATATTCCTCCTGTGTCCCCCATCTCCCCATATTCCCCCTGTGTCCCCCATCTCCTCATATTCCCCCTGTGTCCCCCATCTCCTCATATTCCCCCCTGTGTCCCCCATCTCCTCATATTCCTCCTGTGTCCCCCATCTCCTCATATTCCTCCTGTGTCCCCCATCTCCTCATATTCCCCTGTGTCCCCCATCTCCTCATATTCCCCCTGTGTCCCCCATCTCCTCATATTCCCCCCTGTGTCCCCCATCTCCTCATATTCCCCCTGTGTCCCCCATCTCCTCATATTCCCCCTGTGTCCCCATCTCCTCATATCCCTCCTGTGTCCCCCAATCTCCTCATATTCCTCCTGTGTCCCCATCTCCTCATATTCCCCCCTGTGTCCCCCATCTCCATATTTCCCCTGTGTCCCCCATCTCCTCTATTCCCCCCTGTGTCCCCCATCTCCTCATATTCCTCCTGTGTCCCCCCTCTCCCCATATTCCCCCCTGTGTCCCCATCTCCTCATATTCCCCCCTGTGTCCCCCATCTCCTCATTCCCTCCTGTGTCCCCATCTCCTCATATTCCTCCTGTGTCCCCCATCTCCCCATATTCCCCCCTGTGTCCCCCATCTCCTCATATTCCTCCCTGTGTCCCCCATCTCCTCATATTCCTCCTGTGTCCCCCATCTCCTCATATTCCTCCTGTGTCCCCATCTCCCCATATTCCTCCTGTGTCCCCCATCTCCTCATATTCCTCCTGTGTCCCCATCTCCCCATATTCCTCCTGTGTCCCCCATCTCCTCCTATTCCCCCCTGTGTCCCCATCTCCTCATATTCCCCCTGTGTCCCCCATCTCCTCATATTCCCCCCTGTGTCCCCCATCTCCTCATATTCCCCCTGTGTCCCCCATCTCCTCATATCCCCCTGTGTCCCCATCTCCCCATATTCCTCCTGTGTCCCCCATCTCCTCATATTCCCCCTGTGTCCCCATCTCCTCATATTCCCCCCCCTGTGTCCCCCATCTCCCCATATTCCCCCCTGTGTCCCCCATCTCCCCATATTCCCCCCTGTGTCCCCCATCTCCTCATATTCCCCCTGTGTCCCCCATCTCCTCATATTCCTCCTGTGTCCCCATCTCCCATATTCCTCCTGTGTCCCCCATCTCCTCATATTCCCCCCTGTGCCCCCATCTCCTCATATCCTCCTGTGTCCCCCATCTCCTCATATTCCCCCCTGTGTCCCCCTCCTCATATTCCTCCTGTGTCCCCCATCTCCTCATATTCCCCCTGTTTCCCCATCTCCTCATATTCCCCCTGTGTCCCCCATCTCCTCATATTCCCTCCTGTGTCCCCCATCTCCTCATATTCCCCCCTGTGTCCCCCATCTCCTCATATTCCCCCTGTATCCCCCAGCTCCTCATATTCCTCCTGTGTCCCCCATCTCCTCATATACCCCCCTGTGTCCCCCATCTCCTCATATTCCCTCCTGTGTCCCCATCTCCTCATATTCCCCCCTGTGTCCCCCATCTCCTCATATTCCCCCCTGTGTCCCCCATCTCCTCATATTCCCTCCTGTGTCCCCCATCTCCTCATATTCCCCCTGTGTCCCCCATCTCCTCATATTCCCCCCTGTGTCCCCCATCTCCTCATATTCCCTCCTGTGTCCCCCAGCTCCCCATATTCCTCCTGTGTCCCCCATCTCCTCATAGTCCTCCTGTGTCCCCCATTCCCCATATTCCTCCTGTGTCCCCCCATCTCCTCATATTCCCTCCTGTGTCCCCCATCTCCTCATATTCCCCCCTGTGTCCCCCATCTCCTCATATTCCCTCCTGTGTCCCCCATCTCCTCATATTCCTCCTGTGTCCCCCATCTCCTCATATTCCCTCCTGTGTCCCCCATCTCCTCATATTCCCCCCTGTGTCCCCCATCTCCTCATATTCCCCCCTGTGTCCCCCATCTCCTCATATTCCCCCTGTGTCCCCCATCTCCTCATATTCCCCCTGTGTCCCCCATCTCCTCATATTCCCCCCTGTGTCCCCCATCTCCACATATTCCCTCCTGTGTCCCCCATCTCCCCATATTCCATCCTGTGTCCCCCATCTCCCCATATTCCTCCTGTGTCCCCCATCTTCTCATATTCCCTCCTGTGTCCCCATCTCCCCATATTCCTCCTGTGTCCCCCATCTCCTCATATTCCCCCCCTGTGTCCCCCATCTCCTCATATTCCTCCTGTGTCCCCCCATCTCCTCATATTCCCCCCCTGTGTCCCCCATCTCCTCATATTCCCCCCTGTGTCCCCCCCATCTCCTCATATTCCCCCCCTGTTCCCCATCTCCTCATAATCCTCCTGTGTCCCCCATCTCCTCATATTCCCCGCTGTGTCCCCCATCTCCTCATATTCCCCCTGTGTCCCCCATCTCCTTATATTCCCCCCCTGTGTCCCCCATCTCCTCATATTCCTCCTGTGTCCCCCATCTCCTCATATTCCCCCCTGTGTCCCCCATCTCCTTATAGTCCCCCTGTGTCCCCCATCTCCCCATATTCCTCCTGTGTCCCCATCTTCTCATATTCCATCCTGTGTCCCCCATCTCCCCATATTCCTCCTGTGTCCCCCATCTCCTCATATTCCTCCTGTGGCCCCCCATCTCCTCATATTCCTCCTGTGTCCCCCATCTCCTCATATTCCCCCCTGTGTCCCCCATCTCCTGATAGTCCCCCCTGTGTCCCCCATCTCCTCATATATTCCCCGCTTGTCCCCATCTCCTCATATTCCCCCCTGGGTCCCCCATCTCCTCATATTCCCCCCTGTGTCCCCCATCTCCCCATATTCCCCCCTGTGTCCCCCATCTCCTCATATTCCTCCTGTGTCCCCCCATTTCCTCATATTCCCCCCTGTGTCCCCCATCTCCTCATATTCCTCCTGTGTCCCCCATCTCCTCATATTCCACCCTGTGTCCCCCATCTCCTCATATTCCTCCTGTGTCCCCCATCTCCTCATATTCCTCCTGTGTCCCCCATCTCCCCATATTCCCCCCTGTGTCCCCCATCTCCTCATATTCCCCCTGTGTCCCCCATCTCCTCATATTCCCCCTGTGTCCCCCATCTCCTCATATTCCCCCTGTGTCCCCCATCTCCTCATATTCCCCCTGTGTCCCCCATCTCCTCATATTCCCCCCTGTGTCCCCCATCTCCTCATATTCCCCCCTGTGTCCCCCCATCTCCCCATATTCCTCCTGTGTCCCCCATCTCCCCATATTCCTCCTGTGTCCCCATCTCCTCATATTCCTCCTGTGTCCCCATCTCCTCATATTCCCCCCTGTGTCCCCCATCTCCCCATATTCCCTCCTGTGTCCCCCATCTCCCCATATTCCTCCTGTGTTCCCCCATCTCCTCATATTCCTCCTGTGTCCCCATCTCCTCATATTCCCCCCTGTGTCCCCCATCTCCTCATATTCCTCCTGTGTCCCCCATCTCCTCATATTCCTCCTGTGTCCCCCATCTCCACATATTCCCTCCTGTGTCCCCCCATCTCCCCATATTCCCTCCTGTGTCCCCCATCTCCTCATATTCCCCCCTGTGCCCCCCATCTCCTCATATTCCTCCTGTGTCCCCCATCTCCTCATATTCCTCCTGTGTCCCCCATCTCCTCATATTCCTCCTGTGTCCCCCATCTCCACATATTCCCTCCTGTGTCCCCCATCTCCCCATATTCCCTCCTGTGTCCCCCATCTCCTCATATTCCCCCCTGTGTCCCCCATCTCCTCATATTCCTCTGTGTCCCCCATCTCCTCATATTCCTCCTGTGTCCCCCATCTCCTCATATTCCCCCCTGTGTCCCCCATCTCCTCATATTCCCCCCTGTGTCCCCCATCTCCTCATATTCCCCCCTGTGTCCCCCATCTCCTCATATTCCTCCTGTGTCCCCCATCTCCTCATATTCCTCCTGTGTCCCCCATCTCCTCATATTCCCCCCTGTGTCCCCCATCTCCTCATATTCCCCCCTGTGTCCCCCATCTCCTCATATTCCCCCCTGTGTCCCCATCTCCTCATATTCCTCCTGTGTCCCCCATCTCCTCATATTCCTCCTGTGTCCCCCATCTCCTCATATTCCCCCCTGTGTCCCCCATCTCCTCATATTCCCCCCTGTGTCCCCCATCTCCTCATATTCCCCCCTGTGTCCCCCATCTCCTCATATTCCTCCTGTGTCCCCCATCTCCTCATATTCCTCCTGTGTCCCCCATCTCCTCATATTCCCCCCTGTGTCCCCCCATCTCCTCATATCACTCCTGTGTCCCCCATCTCCTAATATTCCCCCCTGTGTCCCCCATCTCCTCCATCATTCCCCCCTGTGTCCCCATCTCCTCATATTCCTCCTGTGTCCCCCATCTCCCATATTCCCCTGTGTCCCCCATCTCCCATTATTCCCCCCTGTGTCCCCCATCTCCCCATATTCCCCCTGTGTCCCCCATCTCCTCATATTCCCCCCTGTGTCCCCCCATCTCCCCAATTCCCCCTGTGTCCCCATCTCCTCATATTCCCCCCTGTGTCCCCCATCTCCTCATATTCCTCTGTGTCCCCCCCATCTCCCCATATTCCCCTGTTCCCCATCTCCTCATATTCCCCCCTGTGTTCCCCCATCTCCTCATATTCTCCTGTGTCACCCCATCTCTCATATTCCCCCCTGTGTCCCCCATCTCACCATATTCCCCCCCTGTGTCCACCCCTCTCCTCATATTCCCCCCCTGTGTCCCCCCATCTCCTATATTCCCCCTGTGTCCCCATCTCCTCATATTCCTCCTGTGTCCCCCATCTCCCCATATTCCCTCCTGTGTCCCCCATCTCCTCATATTCCCCCCTGTGTCCCCATCTCCTCATATTCCCCCCCTGTGTCCCCCATCTCCTCATATTCCTCCTGTGTCCCCCATCTCCTCATATTCCCCCGTGTCCCCCATCTCCTCATATTCCTCCGGTGTCCCCCATCTCCTCATATTCCTCCTGTGTCCCCCATCTCCTCATATTCCCCCTGTGCCCCCCATCTCCTCATATTCCCCGCTGTGTCCCCCCTCTCCTCCTTATTCCCCCCTGTGTCCCCCATCTCCTATATTCCCCCCTGTGTCCCCATCTCCTCATATTCCTCCTGTGTCCCCCATCTCCCCATATTCCCCCTGTGTCCCCATCTCCTCATATTCCTCCTGTGTCCCCCCATCTCTCATATTCCTCCTGTGTCCCCCATCTCCTCATATTCCCCCTGTGTCCCCCCATCTCCTCATATTCCCCCTGTGTCCCCCATCTCCTCATATTCCCCCTGTGTCCCCCATCTCCTCATATTCCCCCCTGTGTCCCCCATCTCCTCATATTCCTCCTGTGTCCCCATCTCCTCATATTCCCCCTGTGTCCCCCATCTCCTCATATTCCCCCTGTGTCCCCCATCTCCTCATATTCCCCCTGTGTCCCCCATCTCCTCATATTCCCCCCTGTGTCCCCCATCTCCTCATATTCCCCCCTGTGTCCCCCATCTCCTCATATTCCCCCCTGTGTCCCCCCATCTCCCCATATTCCTCCTGTGTCCCCCATCTCCCCATATTCCTCCTGTGTCCCCCATCTCCTCATATTCCCCCCCTGTGTCCCCCATCTCCTCATATTCCCCCCTGTGTCCCCATCTCCCCATATTCCCTCCTGTGTCCCCCATCTCCCCATATTCCTCCTGTGTCCCCCATCTCCTCATATTCCTCCTGTGTCCCCATCTCCTCATATTCCCCCCTGTGTCCCCCATCTCCTCATATTCCTCCTGTGTCCCCCATCTCCCCATATTCCTCCTGTGTCCCCCATCTCCTCATATTCCTCCTGTGTCCCCCATCTCCTCATATTCCTCCCTGTGTCCCCCATCTCCTCATATTCCTCCTGTGTCCCCCCATCTCCTCATATTCCCCCCTGTGTCCCCCATCTCCTCATATTCCCCCCTGTGTCCCCCATCTCCTCATATTCCCCCCTGTGTCCCCCATCTCCTCATATTCCTCCTGTGTCCCCCATCTCCTCATATTCCTCCTGTGTCCCCCATCTCCCCATATTCCCCCTGTGTCCCCCATCTCCTCATATTCCTCCTGTGTCCCCCATCTCCTCATATTCCCCCCTGTGTCCCCCATCTCCACATATTCCCTCCTGTGTCCCCCATCTCCCCATATTCCCTCCTGTGTCCCCCATCTCCTCATATTCCCCCCTGTGTCCCCCATCTCCTCATATTCCTCCTGTGTCCCCCCATCTCCTCATATTCCTCCTGTGTCCCCCATCTCCTCATATTCCCCCCCTGTGTCCCCCATCTCCTCATATTCCCCCCCTGTGTCCCCCATCTCCTCATATTCCTCCTGTGTCCCCCCATCTCCTCATATTCCCCCTGTGTCCCCCATCTCCTCATATTCCCCCGTGTGTCCCCCATCTCCTCATATTCCTCCCTGTGTCCCCCATCTCCTCATATCCCTCTGTGTCCCACCATCTCTCATATTCCTCCTGTGTCCCCATCTCCCATATCCCCCTGTGTCCCCCCTCTCCTCATATTCCCCCTGTGTCCCCATCTCCTCATATTCCTCCTGTGTCCCCCATCTCCTCATATTCCTCCTGTGTCCCCCATCTCCTCATATTCCCCCTGTGTCCCCCATCTCCTCATATTCCCCGCTGTGTCCCCCATCTCCTCATATTCCCCCCTGTGTCCCCCATCTCCTTCTATTCCCCCCTGTGTCCCCCATCTCCTCATATTCCTCCTGTGTCCCCCATCTCCTCATATTCCCCCCTGTGTCCCCCATCTCCTCATATTCCCCCCTGTGTCCCCATCTCCTCATATTCCCCCCTGTGTCCCCCCATCTCCTCATATTCCCCCCTGTGTCCCCCATCTCCTCATATTCCTCCTGTGTCCCCCATCTCCTCATATTCCCCCCTGTGTCCCCCATCTCCTCATATTCCCCCCTGTGTCCCCCATCTCCTCATATTCCTCCTGTGTCCCCCATCTCCTCATATTCCTCCTGTGTCCCCCATCTCCTCATATTCCCCCCTGTGTCCCCCATCTCCTCATATTCCCCCCTGTGTCCCCCATCTCCTCATATTCCTCCTGTGTCCCCCATCTCCCCATATTCCCCCCTGTGTCCCCCATCTCCTCATATTCCCCCTGTGTCCCCATCTCCTCATATTCCCTCTTGTGTCCCCCCATCTCCTCATATTCCTCCTGTGTCCCCCATCTCCCCATATTCCCTCCTGTGTCCCCCATCTCCTCATATTCCCCCTGTGTCCCCCATCTCCTCATATTCCCCCTGTGTCCCCCATCTCCCCATATTCCTCCTGTGTCCCCCATCTCCTCATATTCCCCCTGTGTCCCCCATCTCCTCATATTCCCCCCTGTGTCCCCCATCTCCTCATATTCCCCCCTGTGTCCCCCATCTCCTCATATTCCCCCCTGTGTCCCCCCCATCTCCCCATATTCCTCCTGTGTCCCCCATCTCCCCATATTCCTCCTGTGTCCCCCATCTCCTCATATTCCTCCTGTGTCCCCCATCTCCTCATATTCCCCCCTGTGTCCCCCATCTCCCCATATTCCCTCCTGTGTCCCCCATCTCCCCATATTCCTCCTGTGTCCCCCATCTCCTCATATTCCTCCTGTGTCCCCCATCTACTCATATTCCCCCCTGTGTCCCCCATCTCCTCATATTCCTCCTGTGTCCCCCATCTTCTCATATTCCCTCCTGTGTCCCCCATCTCCCCATATTCCCCGCTGTGTCCCCCATCTCCTCATATTCCCCCCTGTGTCCCCCATCTCCTCATATTCCTCCTGTGTCCCCCATCTCCTCATATTCCCCCCTGTGTCCCCCATCTCCTCATATTCCTCCTGTGTCCCCCATCTCCCCATATTCCTCCTGTGTCCCCCATCTCCTCATATTCCTCCTGTGTCCCCCATCTCCTCATATTCCTCCTGTGTCCCCCATCTCCCCATATTCCCCCCTGTGTCCCCCATCTCCTCATATTCCCCCTGTGTCCCCCATCTCCTCATATTCCCCCCTTTGTCCCCCATCTCCTCATATTCCTCCTGTGTCCCCCATCTCCCCATATTCCCCCTGTGTCCCCCATCTCCTCATATTCCCCCCTTTGTCCCCCATCTCCCCATATTCCCCCTGTGTCTCCCATCTCCTCATATTCCCCCCTGTGTCCCCCATCTCCTCATATTCCCCCTGTGTCCCCCATCTCCTCATATTCCCCCTGTGTCCCCCATCTCCTCATATTCCCCCTGTGTCCCCCATCTCCCCATATTCCCCCCTGTGTCCCCCATCTCCTCATATTCCCCCCTGTGTCCCCATCTCCTCATATTCCCCCCTGTGTCCCCCATCTCCTCATATTCCCCCCTGTGTCCCCCCATCTCCTCATATTCCCCCCTGTGTCCCCCATCTCCTCATATTCCCCCCTGTGTCCCCCCATCTCCCCATATTCCCCCCTGTGTCCCCCCATCTCCTCATATTCCTCCTGTGTCCCCCATCTCCTCATATTCCCTCCTGTGTCCCCCATCTCCCCATATTCCTCCTGTGTCCCCCATCTCCTCATATTCCTCCTGTGTCCCCCATCTCCTCATATTCCCCCCTGTGTCCCCCATCTCCCCATATTCCCTCCTGTGTCCCCCATCTCCCCATATTCCTCCTGTGTCCCCATCTCCCCATATTCCTCCTGTGTCCCCATCTCCTCATATTCCTCCTGTGTCCCCATCTCCTCATATTCCCCCCTGTGTCCCCCATCTCCTTATATTCCTCCTGTGTCCCCCATCTCCCCATATTCCTCCTGTGTCCCCCATCTCCTCATATTCCCGCCTGTGTCCCCCATCTCCTCATATTCCTCCTATGTCCCCCATCTTCTCATATTCCTCCTGTGTCCCCCATCTCCCCATATTCCTCCTGTGTCCCCCATCTCCTCATATTCCTCCTGTGTCCCCCCATCTCCTCATATTCCTCCTGTGTCCCCCATCTCCCCATATTCCTCCTGTGTCCCCCATCTCCTCATATTCCCCCCTGTGTCCCCCATCTCCCCATATTCCCTCCTGTGTCCCCCATCTCCCCATATTCCCCCCTGTGTCCCCCATCTCCTCATATTCCCCCCTGTGTCCCCCATCTCCTCATATTCCTCCCTGTGTCCCCCATCTCCTCATATTCCCCCTGTGTCCCCCATCTCCTCATATTACCCCCTGTGTCCCCATCTCCCCATATTCCCCCCTGTGTCCCCCATCTCCTCATATTCCTCCCTGTGTCCCCCATCTCCTCATATTCCTCCTGTGTCCCCCCATCTCCTCATATTCCCCCCTGTGTCCCCCATCTCCTCATATTCCTCCTGTGTCCCCCCATCTCCTCATATTCCCCCCTGTGTCCCCCATCTCCTCATATTCCCCCCCTGTGTCCCCCATCTCCTCATATTCCTCCTGTGTCCCCCATCTCCTCATATTCCTCCTGTGTCCCCATCTCCTCATATTCCTCCTGTGTCCCATCTCCTCATATTCCCCCCTGTGTCCCCCATCTCATCATATTCCTCCTGTGTCCCCCATCTCCCCATATTCCTCCTGTGTCCCCCATCTCCTCATATTCCCCCCTGTGTCCCCCATATCCTCATATTCCTCCTGTGTCCCCCATCTCCTCATATTCCCTCCTGTGTCCCCCATCTCCCCATATTCCCTCCTGTGTCCCCCATCTCCCCATATTCCTCCTGTGTCCCCCATCTCCTCATATTCCCCCCTGTGTCCCCCATCTCCTCATATTCCTCCTGTGTCCCCCATCTCCTCATATTCCCCCCCTGTGTCCCCCATCTCCTCATATTCCCCCCTGTGTCCCCCCATCTCCTCATATTCCCCCCTGTGTCCCCATCTCCTCATAATCCTCCTGTGTCCCCCATCTCCTCATATTCCCCGCTGTGTCCCCCATCTCCTCATATTCCCCCCTGTGTCCCCCATCTCCTTATATTCCCCCCTGTGTCCCCATCTCCTCATATTCCTCCTGTGTCCCCCATCTCCTCATATTCCCTCCTGTGTCCCCCATCTCCCCATATTCCTCCTGTGTCCCCCATCTCCTCATATTCCCTCCTGTGTCCCCCATCTCCTCATATTCCCCCCTGTGTCCCCCATCTCCTCATATTCCCCCCTGTGTCCCCCATCTCCTCATATTCCTCCTGTGTCCCCCCATCTCCCCATATTCCTCCTGTGTCCCCCATCTCCTCATATTCCCCCCTGTGTCCCCCATCTCCCCATATTCCTACTGTGTCCCCCATCTCCTCATATTCCTCCTGTGTCCCCCCATCTCCTCATATTCCCCCCTGTGTCCCCCATCTCCTCATATTTCCCCCTGTGTCCCCCCATCTCCTCATATTCCCTCCTGTGTCCCCCATCTCCATATAACCCCCCCCTGTGTCCCCATCTCACCATATTCCCCCCTGTGTCCCCCATCTCCTCATATTCCCTCCTGTGTCCCCCATGTCCTCATATTCCCTCCTGTGTCCCCCATCTCCTCATATTCCCCCTGTGTCCCCATCTCTCATATTCCCCCTGTGTCCCCCATCTCCTCATATTCCCCCCTGTGTCCCCCATCTCCTTATATTCCCCCCTGTGTCCCCCATCTCCTCATATTCCTCCTGTGTCCCCCCATCTCCTCATATTCCTCCTGTGTCCCCCATCTCCTCATATTCCCCCCTGTGTCCCCCATCTCCTCATATTCCTCCTTGTCCCCCATCTCCACATATTCCCCCCTGTGTCCCCCATCTCCTCATATTCCTCCTGTGTCCCCCATCTCCTCATATTCCCTTCTGTGTCCCCCATCTCCTCATATTCCCCCCTGTGTCCCCCATCTCCTCATATACCCCCCTGTGTCCCCCATCTCCTCATATTCCCTCCTGTGTCCCCCATCTCCCCATATTCCCCTCTGTGTCCCCCATCTCCTCATATTCCTCCTGTGTCCCCCATCTCCTCATATTCCCCCCCTGTGTCCCCCATCTCCTCATATTCCCCCCTGTGTCCCCCATCTCCTCATATACCCCCCTGTGTCCCCCATCTCCTCATATTCCCTCCTGTGTCCCCCATCTCCCCATATTCCCCTCTGTGTCCCCCATCTCCTCATATTCCTCCTGTGTCCCCCATCTCCTCATATTCCTCCTGTGTCCCCCATCTCCTCATATTCCCTCCTGTGTCCCCCATCTCCTCATATTCCCCCCTGTGTCCCCCATCTCCTCATATTCCCCCTGTGTCCCCCATCTCCCCATATTCCCCCCCTGTGTCCCCCATCTCCTCATATTCCCCCTGTGTCCCCCATCTCCTCATATTCCCTCCTGTGTCCCCCATCTCCTCATATTCCTCCCTGTGTCCCCCCATCTCCCCATATTCCTCCTGTGTCCCCCATCTCCTCATATTCCCTCCTGTGTCCCCCCATCTCCTCATATTCCTCCTGTGTCCCCCATCTCCTCATATTCCTCCTGTGTCCCCATCTCCTCATATTCCTCCTGTGTCCCCATCTCCTCATATTCCTCCCTGTGTCCCCCATCTCCTCATATTCCCTCCTGTGTCCCCCATCTCCTCATATTCCCCCTGTGTCCCTCATCTCCTCATATTCCCCCCTGTGTCCCTCATCTCCTCATATTCCTCCTGTGTCCCCCATCTCCTCATATTCCTCCTGTGTCCCCCATCTCCCCATATTCCCCCCTGTGTCCCCCATCTCCTCATATTCCTCCTGTGTCCCCATCTCCTCATATTCCTCCCTGTGTCCCTCATCTCCTCATATTCCCCCCTGTGTCCCCCATCTCCTCACATTCCTCCTGTGTCCCCCATATTCCCTCCTGTGTCCCCCATCTCCTCATATTCCTCCTGTGTCCCCCATCTCCCCATATTCCCCCCCTGTGTCCCCCATCTCCTCATATTCCCTCCTGTGTCCCCCATCTCCCCATATTCCCCCCCTGTGTCCCCCATCTCCTCATATTCCCCCCCTGTGTCCCCCATCTCCTCATATTCCCTCCTGTGTCCCCCATCTCCATATAACCCCCCCCTGTGTCCCCCATCTCCCCATATTCCCCCTGTGTCCCCCATCTCCTCATATTCCCCCCTGTGTCCCCCATCTCCTTATATTCCCCCCTGTGTCCCCCATCTCCTCATATTCCCCCCCTGTGTCCCCCATCTCCTCATATTCCCCTCCTGTGTCCCCCATCTCCATATAACCCCCCCCTGTGTCCCCCATCTCCTCATATTCCCCCCTGTGTCCCCCATCTCCTCATATTCCCCCCCTGTGTCCCCCATCTCCTCATATTCCTCCTGTGTCCCCCATCTCCTCATATTCCCTCCTGTGTCCCCCATCTCCTCATATTCCCCCCTGTGTCCCCCATCTCCTCATATTCCTCCTGTGTCCCCCATCTCCACATATTCCCCCCTGTGTCCCCCATCTCCCCATATTCCCCCCTGTGTCCCCCATCTCCTCATATTCCTCCTGTGTCCCCCATCTCCTCATATTCCCTCCTGTGCCCCCATCTCCTCATATTCCCCCCTGTGTCCCCCATCTCCTCATATACCCCCCTGTGTCCCCCATCTCCTCATATTCCCTCCTGTGTCCCCCATCTCCCCATATTCCCCCCTGTGTCCCCCATCTCCTCATATTCCCTCCTGTGTCCCCCATCTCCTCATATTCCCTCCTGTGTCCCCCATCTCCTCATATTCCCCCCTGTGTCCCCCCATCTCCTCATATTCCCCCCTGTGTCCCCCATCTCCTCATATTCCCCCCTGTGTCCCCCATCTCCTCATATTCCCCCTGTGTCCCCCCATCTCCTCATATTCCCTCCTGTGTCCCCATCTCCTCATATTCCTCCTGTGTCCCCCCATCTCCTCATATTCCCTCCTGTGTCCCCCATCTCCCCATATTCCTCCTGTGTCCCCCATCTCCTCATATTCCCTCCTGTGTCCCCCATCTCCCCATATTCCTCCTGTGTCCCCCATCTCCTCATATTCCCCCTGTGTCCCCCATCTCCCCATATTCCTCCTGTGTCCCCCATCTCCTCATATTCCCCCTGTGTCCCCCATCTCCTCATATTCCTCCTGTGTCCCCCATCTCCTCATATTCCCCCTGTGTCCCCCCATCTCCTCATATTCCCCCTGTGTCCCCCATCTCCTCATATTCCTCCTGTGTCCCCCATCTCCTCATATTCCCCCCTGTGTCCCCCATCTCCTCATATTCCCCCTGTGTCCCCCATCTCCCCATATTCCTCCTGTGTCCCCCATCTCCTCATATTCCCCCTGTGTCCCCCATCTCCTCATATTCCTCCTGTGTCCCCCATCTCCTCATATTCCCCCCTGTGTCCCCCCATCTCCTCATATTCCCCCCTGTGTCCCCCATCTCCTCATATTCCCTCCTGTGTCCCCCCATCTCCTCATAGTCCTCCTGTGTCCCCCATCTCCTCATATTCCCCCTGTGTCCCCCATCTCCCCATATTCCTCCTGTGTCCCCCATCTCCATATATTCCCTCCTGTGTCCCCCATCTCCTCATATTCCCCCCTGTGTCCCCCATCTCCCCATATTCCTCCTGTGTCCCCCATCTCCTCATATTCCCCCCTGTGTCCCCCATCTCCCCATATTCCCCCCTGTGTCCCCCATCTCCTCATATTCCCCCCTGTGTCCCCCATCTCCTCATATTCCCCCTGTGTCCCCATCTCCTCATATTCCCCCCTGTGTCCCCCATCTCCTCATATTCCCCCCTATGTCCCCCATCTCCTCATATTCCTCCTGTGTCCCCCCATCTCCTCATATTCCTCCTGTGTCCCCCATCTCCTCATATTCCCCCTGTGTCCCCCATCTCCTCATATTCCCTCCTGTGTCCCCCATCTCCTCATATCCCTCCTGTGTCCCCCATCTCCTCATATTCCTCCTGTGTCCCTCATCTCCTCATATCCCTCCTGTGTCCCCCATCTCCTCATATTCCCTCCTGTGTCCCCCATCTCCTCATATTCCTCCTGTGTCCCCCATCTCCTCATATTCCCCCCCTGTGTCCCCCATCTCCTCATATTCCTCCTGTGTCCCCCCATCTCCTCATATTCCCCCCTGTGTCCCCCATCTCCTCATATTCCCCCCTGTGTCCCCCATCTCCTCATATTCCCCCCTGTGTCCCCCCATCTCCTCATATTCCCCCCTGTGTCCCCCATCTCCTCATATTCCCCCCTGTGTCCCCCATCTCCCCATATTCCCCCCCTGTGTCCCCCATCTCCCCATATTCCCCCCTGTGTCCCCATCTCCTCATATTCCTCCTGTGTCCCCCATCTCCCCATATTCCCTCCTGTGTCCCCCATCTCCTCATATTCCCCCTGTGTCCCCCATCTCCTCATATTCCCCCCTGTGTCCCCCATCTCCTCATATTCCCTCCTGTGTCCCCCATCTCCTCATATCCCCCCCTGTGTCCCCCATCTCCCCATATTCCCTCCTGTGTCCCCCATCTCCCCATATTCCCCCCTGTGTCCCCCATCTCCTCATATTCCCCCTGTGTCCCCCATCTCCTCATATTCCCCCCTGTGTCCCCCATCTCCCCATATTCCCCCCTGTGTCCCCCATCTCCTCATATTCCCCCCTGTATCCCCCATCTCCCCATATTCCTCCTGTGTCCCCCATCTCCTCATATTCCCTCCTGTGTCCCCCATCTCCTCATATTCCCCCCTGTGTCCCCCATCTCCTCATATTCCCCCCCTGTGTCCCCCATCTCCTCATATTCCCCCCTGTGTCCCCCATCTCCTCATATTCCCCCCTGTATCCCCCATCTCCTCATATTCCCTCCTGTGTCCCCCATATTCCCCCCTGTATCCCCCATCTCCTCATATTCCCTCCTGTGTCCCCCATATTCCCCCCTGTGTCCCCCATCTCCTCATATTCCTCCTGTGTCCCCATCTCCTTATATTCCCTCCTGTGTCCCCCATCTCCTCATATTCCTCCTGTGTCCCCCATCTCCTTATATTCCCCCTGTGTCCCCCATCTCCTCATATTCCCCCCTGTGTCCCCCATCTCCCCATATTCCCCCCTGTGTCCCCCATCTCCTCATATTCCCCCCTGTGTCCCCCATCTCCCCATATTCCTCCTGTGTCCCCCATCTCCTCATATTCCCTCCTGTGTCCCCCATCTCCTCATATTCCCCCCTGTGTCCCCCATCTCCTCATATTCCTCCTGTGTCCCCCATCTCCTCATATTCCCCCTGTGTCCCCCATCTCCTCATATTCCCCCTGTGTCCCCCATCTCCTCATATTCCCCACTGTTTCCCCCATCTCCTCATATTCCCTCCTGTGTCCCCCATCTCCCCATATTCCTCCTGTGTCCCCCATCTCCCCATATTCCTCCTGTGTCCCCCATCTCCTCATATTCCCTCCTGTGTCCCCATCTCCTCATATTCCCCCTGTGTCCCCCATCTCCTCATATTCCTCCCTGTGTCCCCCATCTCCTCATATTCCCCCCCTGTGTCCCCCATCTCCTCATATTCCCTCCTGTGTCCCCCATCTCCTCATATTCCTCCTGTGTCCCCCATCTCCCCATATTCCCCCCTGTGTCCCCCATCTCCTCATATTCCCTCCTGTGTCCCCCATCTCCTCATATTCCTCCTGTGTCCCCCATCTCCTCATTTTCCTCCTGTGTCCCCCATCTCCTTATATTCCCCCCTGTGTCCCCATCTCCTCATATTCCCCCCTGTGTCCCCCATCTCCCCATATTCCTCCTGTGTCCCCCCATCTCCCCATATTCCTCCTGTGTCCCCCATCTCCTCATATTCCCCCCTGTGTCCCCCATCTCCTCATATTCCCCCCTGTGTCCCCCATCTCCTCATATTCCCCCCTGTGTCCCCCATCTCCTCATATTCCCCCCCTGTGTCCCCCCATCTCCTCATATTCCTCCTGTGTCCCCCATCTCCTCATATTCCTCCTGTGTCCCCCATCTCCTCATATTCCTCCTGTGTCCCCCATCTCCTCATATTCCTCCTGTGTCCCCCCATCTCCTCATATTCCCTCCTGTGTCCCCCCATCTCCTCATATTCCCCCCTGTGTCCCCCATCTCCTCATATTCCCCCCTGTGTCCCATCTCCCCATATTCCTCCTGTGTCCCCCATCTCCTCATATTCCCCCTGTGTCCCCCATCTCCTCATATTCCTCCTGTGTCCCCCATCTCCTCATATTCCTCCTGTGTCCCCATCTCCCCATATTCCTCCTGTGTCCCCCCATCTCCTCATATTCCCCCCTGTGTCCCCCATCTCCTCATATTCCCCCCCTGTGTCCCCCATCTACTCATATTCCTCCTGTGTCCCTCATCTCCTCACCTCACCAATGGCTCCCACACTGCTGCTGTGTCCTCCTGGCTGCTTATTGGTCAGGCTGATTACAGATCTCATGGAGCAGCCTGACCAGGAAGACATTACTGGCGGCTCCAGATCACTTCTAGATCGCAGCCCAGACACAGCCTAGAAACAGCAGGGGCGCCCATACAGTGCAGGAGCAGGGGCGCCCATACAGTGCAGGAGCAGGGGCGCCCATACAGTGCAGGAGCAGGGGCGCCCATACAGTGCAGGAGCAGGGGCGCCCATACAGTGCAGGAGCAGGGGCGGCCATACAGTGCAGGAGCAGGGACGCCCATACAGTGCAGGAGCAGGGGCGTCCATACAGTGCAGGAGCAGGGGCGCCCATACAGTGCAGGAGCAGGGGCGCCCATACAGTGCGGGAGCAGGGGCGCCCATACAGTGCAGGAGCAGGGACGCCCATACAGTGCAAGAGCAGGGGCGCCCATACAGTGCAGGAGCAGGGACGCCCATACAGTGCAGGAGCAGGGGCGCCCATACAGTGCAGGAGCAGGGACGCCCATACAGTGCAGGAGCAGGGGCGCCCATACAGTGCAGGAGCAGGGAGCTTATACAGTGCAGGAGCAGGGGCTGCCATACAGTGCAGGAGCAGGGGCGCCCATACAGTGCAGGAGCAGGGGCGCCCATACAGTGCAGGAGCAGGGACGCCCATACAGTGCAGGAGCAGGGGCGCCCATACAGTGCAGGAGCAGGGGCGCCCATACAGTGCAGGAGCAGGGGCGCCCATACAGTGCAGGAGAAGGGGCGCCCATACAGTGCAGGAGCAGGGACGCCCATACAGTGCAGGAGCAGGGGCGCCCATACAGTGCAGGAGCAGGGGCGCCCATACAGTGCAGGAGCAGGGACGCCCATACAGTGCAGGAGCAGGGACGCCCATACAGTGCAGGAGCAAAGGCGTCCATACAGTGCAGGAGCAAAGGCGTCCATACAGTGCAGGAGCAGGGGCGCCCATACAGTGCAGGAGCAGGGGCGCCCATACAGTGCAGGAGCAGGGGCGCCCATACAGTGCAGGAGCAGGGGCGCCCATACAGTGCAGGAGCAGGGGCGCCCATACAGTGCAGGAGCAGGGAGCTTATACAGTGCAGGAGCAGGGGCGGCCATACAGTGCAGGAGCAGGGACGCCCATACAGTGCAGGAGCAGGGACGCCCATACAGTGCAGGAGCAAAGGCGTCCATACAGTGCAGGAGCAGGGGCGCCCATACAGTGCAGGAGCAGGGGCGCCCATACAGTGCAGGAGCAGGGAGCTTATACAGTGCAGGAGCAGGGGCGCCCATACAGTGCAGGAGCAGGGAGCTTATACAGTGCAGGAGCAGGGGCGGCCATACAGTGCAGGAGCAGGGGCGCCCATACAGTGCAGGAGCAGGGGCGCCCATACAGTGCAGGAGCAGGGGCGCCCATACAGTGCAGGAGCAGGGGCGCCCATACAGTGCAGGAGCAGGGAGCTTATACAGTGCAGGAGCAGGGGCGGCCATACAGTGCAGGAGCAGGGGCGCCCATACAGTGCACCCACCACCCGGGGAGGAGTGGAGCGGGTTGGACTGGATCCATCTTTTTCCCAGCACCAATGAGCAGAATACAGATGGGGAGGAAGCGCTTGGCTCTGTTCCTCCTGTAAATTCTCTCATCCCTCGTTGTGGGTTTGTGATGGATTTCACTATTTTCTGTGTGTGCGGATGAGACTCTGCGTATTTGTGAGAAATTCTGCCGCTTGTGGAATCGTCCTATGGCTCCGTTCACACTTCTATTGTTTGTTTGTTTGAGAGACTCTGTTAGTTTTCCAGCATCTGAGCCGGTATATTTTTTCCACTCAAATCCTGCAAAATAAAGGGACAATCGACAAAAAAACAGACAAGCCCCATTCAAGTCAATGGCATCTCTCTGGTATTCATCTCTATCAGTTTATCTGTTATTGAACAAAGCGTCGGACTCTTTGGCTCTGGAGAAGCTCTCTGACCCTGACGCAGCGCATTAGTCCTAGTGTCGCCGCCCTCGTCATTGGTAACAGACACAGATATGGCGGCTTTCCACCTGCAGACTCCATCCATTTAGATGGCCAGCAGCAGCTGACGGCCCCTGTACTGTTACCATGCGGCAGGGGAGTGGGCACCTTCCTCTCAGATATCACAGAGCGTTATTATAATGTGTCTTTCATGTTATTATAGTGCTTTGTAGTAAAATAATTTGTCATCTTCTTCTTCACCAGTTGGTTCAATGTACGAGACCCTGGAAGATTCCTACAACATGAATCGCAACAGTGCAGGCGGCGGCCATTCTGCAAAGTACCAGAGCGGCAGCAGCTGGGGTTATCAGGTAAGAGTATGAGCCTCTGCGGCCGGTGGGAAAGACGTCCGATATGTGCTGAGCTGGCGGGATGAAGCCGCCTCATGTTATACAGAATATCCAGATGATCAGTGTGTAACGCAACGGACGAAGAGGGAATAAGGCAAACACGTAAGGTCCATGCTGTACAAGTATACGTGCTGTAACAGATATCACTCTAAACAATGGGAAGCCAATGGACCCTAATTGTGGATATGAAAAAAAAACCTTGTGACATTAGCGATGCCCGGACCCCTGGGGGTCACTTGGCAGTGCAGGTGTAATGTGATGCCCGGACCCGTGAGGGTCACTTCGCAGTGCAGGTGTTGTGAGTGGGCAGGAATCGGGGCAGCTGCAGGGTAGAGGATTGTCACAGTACAGGGCCTGAGGATGGCACAGCTGAGGGACCGGTCTGCAGATACTGCGGTAGAATTGCTACTGGGCATGCGATTCTTCGCTGTACCTAGTCAGGGCACCAGATAACGGACACCAATGCCAGGATTCAGTAACAACGGTGGTTACAGGTTTATTGTAACTGAGGTAACTGGTAGCAACAGTCTCGTCCGGATGCAACCGGGTATATAGCAGACTTATATAGACAGAGCTAAGGTGGTGCTGCATAGGCTGAGGTGAAGCGTGCCGGATGATGGGAGTAGTAGTGATAGAGGAATAGAGATGCTGAGTGGACTTAGAGTTATTGCGGTATGAATCTTGACTTGATGAGGAGATGAATAACAGGAACGACACCCAGATGAGAAGATACTCCAGGCACCTGAGCAGACGGACAGCCAGGATCTGTACAGCAGAGCACCAGGTCCACTCTTCTGAAGGTGAAGAGGGCCGCAGGACACCTTATCTCCTTGAAGGTAGGAGACAGGAATACACAAGGTAGTATCTAAATCCCATACCGCAAAGGGACCTCACTGGGTGCTCGCACACAGCTCCCAGACAAGCCCCGCCCCAGCCGGATTTCATTGGCTGCTCCACTCCGGGCTCCCTATCAATTAAAATCAGACCCTGACGGACCCCCGACCCTAATCCGAGCGTTTAGTATTAGGGTTAGGGTTGGGGGTCGGATTAGGGTTATGTCCCACTGATTCTCATGTCTAACCCTCCCCACAGCCCCAACCCTAACCCTAACCCTCCTGATTAGCACCAACCCTGAGGGTTAGGGTTGTTGTGTGGGAAGGGGATAGTTAGATGATTTTAGTAACCCTAATCCGACCCCCAACCCTAACCCTAATACTAAACGCTCGGATTAGGGTCGGGGGTCCGTCAGGGTCTGATTTTAACTGATAGGGAGCCCGGAGTGGAGCAGCCAATGAAATCCGGCCGGGGCGGGGCTTGTCTGGGAGCTGTGTGCGCGCGCCCAGTGAGGTCCCTTTGCGGTATGGGATTTAGTCACTACCGAATACACAACCTCCTCCCTTGAGAACAGGGAGAAGACCACTTCCTTCCTCTCTGAGGTAGAGGACGGAACTCCACAGCAAGGGGAAGTCACATGGTACACCTGGCCAAAGCTCTACGGCCATTGGAGGAACCATGGTTACAGGGCAGGGTCACGTGATCCTCAGCCTTTGCATACCACTGCACAGAGTTAAACACATATACAATATACAGGAACCTGAGAGTAATAGGGACTATATAGTCACAGCTGCAGTGCAAATAGTTTCCAGAACAGGCATGGCTGTAATAGCAAAAGTAACCTGACAGTGAGAAACAGACAGCGGGTTCTGGGACACTGCACATTGGCAAAAAAAATTACATCTCTAAGGCCCAAAATGGTTTAGTCCTTAAATGCAAAATGGCGTACATGTATGGTGCAGTATGAGGGGCCTAGAAGCGTATGTACATATATGAGGCCTAGAAGTGTACATGTATGGTGCAGTATAAGGGGCCTAGAAGTGAACATGTATGGTGCAGTATGAGGGGCCTAGAAGTGTACATGTATGGTGCAGTATGAGGCCTAGAAGTGAACATGTATGGTGCAGTATGAGGGGCCTAGAAGTGTACATGTATGGTGCAGTATGAGGGGCCTAGAAGTGTACATGTATGGTGCAGTATGAGGCCTAGAAGTGTACATGTATGGTGCAGTATGAGGGGCCTAGAAGTGTACATGTATGGTGCAGTATGAGGGGCCTAGAAGTGTACATGTATGGTGCAGTATGAGGGCTAGAAGTGTACATGTATGGTGCAGTATGAGGGGCCTAGAAGTGTACATGTATGGGGCAGTATGAGGGCTAGAAGTGTACATGTATGGTGCAGTATGAGGGGCCTAGAAGTGTACATGTATGGTGCAGTATGAGGGGCCTAGAAGTGTACATGTATGGTGCAGTATGAGGCCTAGAAGTGTACATGTATGGTGCAGTATGAGGGGCCTAGAAGTGTACATGTATGGTGCAGTATGAGGGGCCTAGAAGCGTACATGTATGGTGCAGTATGAGGCCTAGAAGTGTACATGTATGGTGCAGTATGAGGGGCCTAGAAGTGTACATGTATGGTGCAGTATGAGGGGCCTAGAAGCGTACATGTATGGTGCAGTATGAGGCCTAGAAGTGTACATGTATGGTGCAGTATGAGGGGCCTAGAAGTGTACATGTATGGTGCAGTATGAGGGGCCTAGAAGCGTACATGTATGGTGCAGTATGAGGCCTAGAAGTGTACATGTATGGTGCAGTATGAGGGGCCTAGAAGTGAACATGTATGGTGCAGTATGAGGGGCCTAGAAGTGAACATGTATGGTGCAGTATGAGGGGCCTAGAAGTGTACATGTATGGTGCAGTATGAGGGGCCTAGAAGTGTACATGTATGGTGCAGTATGAGGGGCCTAGAAGTGTACATGTATGGTGCAGTATGAGGGGCCTAGAAGTGTACATGTATGGTGCAGTATAAGGAGCCTAGAAGTGTACATGTATGGTGCAGTATGAGGGGCCTAGAAGTGTACATGTATGGTGCAGTATGAGGGGCCTAGAAGTGAACATGTATGGTGCAGTATGAGGGGCCTAGAAGTGTACATGTATGGTGCAGTATGAGGGGCCTAGAAGTGTACATGTATGGTGCAGTATGAGGGGCCTAGAAGCGTACATGTATGGTGCAGTATGAGGCCTAGAAGTGTACATGTATGGTGCAGTATGAGGGGCCTAGAAGTGTACATGTATGGTGCAGTATGAGGGGCCTAGAAGCGTACATGTATGGTGCAGTATGAGGCCTAGAAGTGTACATGTATGGTGCAGTATAAGGGGCCTAGAAGTGAACATGTATGGTGCAGTATGAGGGGCCTAGAAGTGTACATGTATGGTGCAGTATGAGGCCTAGAAGTGTACATGTATGGTGCAGTATGAGGGGCCTAGAAGTGTACATGTATGGTGCAGTATAAGGGGCCTAGAAGTGTACATGTATGGTGCAGTATGAGGGGCCTAGAAGCGTACATGTATGGTGCAGTATGAGGCCTAGAAGTGTACATGTATGGTGCAGTATGAGGGGCCTAGAAGTGTACATGTATGGTGCAGTATGAGGGGCCTAAAAGTGTACATGTATGGTGCAGTATGAGGCCTAGAAGTGTACATGTATGGTGCAGTATGAGGGGCTTAGAAGTGTACATGTATGGTGCAGTATAAGGAGCCTAGAAGTGTACATGTATGGTGCAGTATAAGGAGCCTAGAAGTGTACATGTATGGTGCAGTATGAGGGGCCTAGAAGTGTACATGTATGGTGCAGTATAAGGAGCCTAGAAGTGTACATGTATGGTGCAGTATGAGGGGCCTAGAAGCGTATGTACATATATGAGGCCTAGAAGTGTACATGTATGGTGCAGTATAAGGGGCCTAGAAGTGTACATGTATGGTGCAGTATGAGGGGCCTAGAAGTGTACATGTATGGTGCAGTATAAGGGGCCTAGAAGTGTACATGTATGGTGCAGTATAAGGAGCCTAGAAGTGTACATGTATGGTGCAGTATGAGGGGCCTAGAAGCGTATGTACATATATGAGGCCTAGAAGTGTACATGTATGGTGCAGTATAAGGGGCCTAGAAGTGAACATGTATGGTGCAGTATGAGGGGCCTAGAAGTGTACATGTATGGTGCAGTATAAGGGGCCTAGAAGTGAACATGTATGGTGCAGTATGAGGGGCCTAGAAGTGTACATGTATGGTGCAGTATGAGGGGCCTAGAAGTGTACATGTATGGTGCAGTATAAGGAGCCTAGAAGTGTACATGTATGGTGCAGTATGAGGGGCCTAGAAGTGTACATGTATGGTGCAGTATGAGGGTCCTAGAAGCGTACATGTATGGTGCAGTATAAGGGGCCTAGAAGTGTACATGTATGGTGCAGTATAAGGGGCCTAGAAGTGTACATGTATGGTGCAGTATAAGGAGCCTAGAAGTGTACATGTATGGTGCAGTATGAGGGGCCTAGAAGCGTATGTACATATATGAGGCCTAGAAGTGTACATGTATGGTGCAGTATAAGGGGCCTAGAAGTGAACATGTATGGTGCAGTATGAGGGGCCTAGAAGTGTACATGTATGGTGCAGTATAAGGGGCCTAGAAGTGAACATGTATGGTGCAGTATGAGGGCCTAGAAGTGTACATGTATGGTGCAGTATGAGGGGCCTAGAAGTGTACATGTATGGTGCAGTATAAGGAGCCTAGAAGTGTACATGTATGGTGCAGTATGAGGGGCCTAGAAGTGTACATGTATGGTGCAGTATGAGGGTCCTAGAAGCGTACATGTATGGTGCAGTATGAGGGGCCTAGAAGCGTATGTACATATATGAGGCCTAGAAGCGTACCTGTATGGAGCAGTATGAGGGGCCTAGAAGTGTACATGTATGGTGCAGTATGAGGGGCCTAGAAGTGTACATGTATGGTGCAGTATGAGGGGCCTAGAAGTGTACATGTATGGTGCAGTATGAGGGTCCTAGAAGCGTACATGTATGGTGCAGTATGAGGGGCCTAGAAGCGTATGTACATATATGAGGCCTAGAAGCGTACCTGTATGGAGCAGTATGAGGGGCCTAGAAGTGTACATGTATGGAGCAGTATGAGGGGCCTAGAAGTGTACATGTATGGTGCAGTATAAGGAGCCTAGAAGTGTACATGTATGGTGCAGTATGAGGGGCCTAGAAGTGTACATGTATGGTGCAGTATGAGGCCTAGAAGTGTACATGTATGGTGCAGTATGAGGGGCCTAGAAGCGTACATGTATGGTGCAGTATGAGGCCTAGAAGTGTACATGTATGGTGCAGTATGAGGGGCCTAGAAGTGTACATGTATGGTGCAGTATGAGGGGCCTAGAAGTGTACATGTATGGTGCAGTATGAGGGGCCTAGAAGTGTACATGTATGGTGCAGTATGAGGCCTAGAAGTGTACATGTATGGTGCAGTATGAGGGGCCTAGAAGTGTACAAGTATGGTGCAGTATGAGGGGCCTAGAAGTGTACATGTATGGTGCAGTATGAGGCCTAGAAGTGTACATGTATGGTGCAGTATGAGGGGCCTAGAAGTGAACATGTATGGTGCAGTATGAGGGGCCTAGAAGTGTACATGTATGGTGCAGTATGAGGCCTAGAAGTGTACATGTATGGTGCAGTATGAGGGGCCTAGAAGTGAACATGTATGGTGCAGTATGAGGCCTAGAAGTGTACAAGTATGGTGCAGTATGAGGGGCCTAGAAGTGTACATGTATGGTGCAGTATGAGGGGCCTAGAAGTGAACATGTATGGTGCAGTATGAGGGGCCTAGAAGTGTACAAGTATGGTGCAGTATGAGGGGCCTAGAAGTGTACATGTATGGTGCAGTATGAGGGGCCTAGAAGTGTACATGTATGGTGCAGTATGAGGGGCCTAGAAGTGAACATGTATGGTGCAGTATGAGGGGCCTAGAAGTGTACATGTATGGTGCAGTATAAGGAGCCTAGAAGTGTACATGTATGGTGCAGTATGAGGGGCCTAGAAGCGTATGTACATATATGAGGCCTAGAAGCGTACCTGTATGGAGCAGTATGAGGGGCCTAGAAGTGTACATGTATGGTGCAGTATGAGGGGCCTAGAAGCGTACATGTATGGTGCAGTATGAGGGGCCTAGAAGTGTACATGTATGGTGCAGTATGAGAGGCCTAGAAGTGTAAATGTATGGTGCAGTATGAGGGGCTTAGAAGCGTATGTACATATATGAGGCCTAGAAGCGTACCTGTATGGAGCAGTATGAGGGGCCTAGAAGTGAACATGTATGGTGCAGTATGAGGGGCCTAGAAGTGAACATGTATGGTGCAGTATGAGGGGCCTAGAAGCGTACATGTATGGTGCAGTATGAGGGGCCTAGAAGTGTACATGTATGGTGCAGTATAAGGAGCCTAGAAGTGTACATGTATGGTGCAGTATGAGGCCTAGAAGTGTACATGTATGGTGCAGTATGAGGGGCCTAGAAGTGTACATGTATGGTGCAGTATAAGGAGCCTAGAAGTGTACATGTATGGTGCAGTATGAGGGGCCTAGAAGTGTACATGTATGGTGCAGTATAAGGGGCCTAGAAGTGTACATGTATGGTGCAGTATGAGGGGCCTAGAAGTGTACATGTATGGTGCAGTATGAGGGGCCTAGAAGCGTATGTACATATATGAGGCCTAGAAGCGTACCTGTATGGAGCAGTATGAGGGGCCTAGAAGTGTACATGTATGGTGCAGTATGAGGGGCCTAGAAGTGTACATGTATGGTGCAGTATGAGGGGCCTAGAAGTGTACATGTATGGTGCAGTATGAGGGTCCTAGAAGCGTACATGTATGGTGCAGTATGAGGGGCCTAGAAGCGTATGTACATATATGAGGCCTAGAAGCGTACCTGTATGGAGCAGTATGAGGGGCCTAGAAGTGTACATGTATGGAGCAGTATGAGGGGCCTAGAAGTGTACATGTATGGTGCAGTATAAGGAGCCTAGAAGTGTACATGTATGGTGCAGTATGAGGGGCCTAGAAGTGTACATGTATGGTGCAGTATGAGGCCTAGAAGTGTACATGTATGGTGCAGTATGAGGGGCCTAGAAGCGTACATGTATGGTGCAGTATGAGGCCTAGAAGTGTACATGTATGGTGCAGTATGAGGGGCCTAGAAGTGTACATGTATGGTGCAGTATGAGGGGCCTAGAAGTGTACATGTATGGTGCAGTATGAGGGGCCTAGAAGTGTACATGTATGGTGCAGTATGAGGCCTAGAAGTGTACATGTATGGTGCAGTATGAGGGGCCTAGAAGTGTACAAGTATGGTGCAGTATGAGGGGCCTAGAAGTGTACATGTATGGTGCAGTATGAGGCCTAGAAGTGTACATGTATGGTGCAGTATGAGGGGCCTAGAAGTGAACATGTATGGTGCAGTATGAGGGGCCTAGAAGTGTACATGTATGGTGCAGTATGAGGCCTAGAAGTGTACATGTATGGTGCAGTATGAGGGGCCTAGAAGTGAACATGTATGGTGCAGTATGAGGCCTAGAAGTGTACAAGTATGGTGCAGTATGAGGGGCCTAGAAGTGTACATGTATGGTGCAGTATGAGGGGCCTAGAAGTGAACATGTATGGTGCAGTATGAGGGGCCTAGAAGTGTACATGTATGGTGCAGTATGAGGGGCCTAGAAGTGTACATGTATGGTGCAGTATGAGGGGCCTAGAAGTGTACATGTATGGTGCAGTATGAGGGGCCTAGAAGTGAACATGTATGGTGCAGTATGAGGGGCCTAGAAGTGTACATGTATGGTGCAGTATAAGGAGCCTAGAAGTGTACATGTATGGTGCAGTATGAGGGGCCTAGAAGCGTATGTACATATATGAGGCCTAGAAGCGTACCTGTATGGAGCAGTATGAGGGGCCTAGAAGTGTACATGTATGGTGCAGTATGAGGGGCCTAGAAGCGTACCTGTATGGAGCAGTATGAGGGGCCTAGAAGTGAACATGTATGGTGCAGTATGAGGGGCCTAGAAGTGAACATGTATGGTGCAGTATGAGGGGCCTAGAAGCGTATGTACATATATGAGGCCTAGAAGCGTACCTGTATGGAGCAGTATGAGGGGCCTAGAAGTGAACATGTATGGTGCAGTATGAGGGGCCTAGAAGCGTATGTACATATATGAGGCCTAGAAGCGTACCTGTATGGAGCAGTATGAGGGGCCTAGAAGTGAACATGTATGGTGCAGTATGAGGGGCCTAGAAGCGTACCTGTATGGAGCAGTATGAGGGGCCTAGAAGTGTACATGTATGGTGCAGTATGAGGGGCCTAGAAGCGTACCTGTATGGAGCAGTATGAGGGGCCTAGAAGTGAACATGTATGGTGCAGTATGAGGGGCCTAGAAGTGAACATGTATGGTGCAGTATGAGGGGCCTAGAAGCGTACATGTATGGTGCAGTATGAGGGGCTTAGAAGCAGGGGCTGGCTGGCAAATTTTAGCCTGGGGGGCAAGCACACAGCACTGGCCCATGAGTAGCCGGCTAGCGGCCCATCCTTCAAGGACCACTCTAGGCCCTCACTTATTACGCTCCCCACATCAGTCAGTGCAGGGAAGGTAGATGCCACCCACTCCAATACTTTCTCCAGCGGCACTGTTCTCACACTTCTGATAACACATTCGGCCCTTTCAGTCATTTGTAAACAGGGAATTCCTACTGCTCGCTGTGACGGGGTCGGGATCTCTTTCGTTTATAAGTATATGGGACGGCTCAGCGCTGACACGGAACCATAGTCCCATAGACGTACATTGACAAGGTGACTTCTGGCCCCTTCACACAGAGCAGTAGGAATTCCCTGTCACAAATGACCAGAAGGGAAGGAGACGTTACCCGAATTGTTGGAACATCGCCGCTGGCAGGAGTACAGGCCCAGGGTGCCAACCACCGCCCCTGCACTGATGTGGGGTGGGTAATAATAGGTAAGGGCTGGAGTGCTCCTTTATAGGGAACCAATTAGCACAATTGTGCTGATATGGTTTTCAGCTGCACAGTATAGATCTACTATGCAGCTCCCCGAGGCTACCAGCCACTGAGTATAAGATGGTGGGAAAGCTGGGTGACCATATTATACTGAGTGAAAGATATTGGGGAAGCTGGGTGACCTCTATCATACTGACTACAAGATGCTGGGAAAGCTGGGTGACCTCCAACATACTGACTACTTTACAATATGCTCCAAAATACCCAACAAAATGTGTATATTGTTCTGTATGGTTCTGTATGAGTGCATATTGTTCTGTATGGGTGTATATTGTTCTGTATGAGTGCGTATTGTTCTGTATGAGTGTATATTGTTCTGTATGGGTGTATATTGTTCTGTATAGGTGTATATTTTTCTGTATGGGTGTATATTGTTCTGTACAGGTGTATATTGTTCTGTATGGGTGTATATTGTTCTGTATGGGTGCATATTGTTCTGTATGGTTCTATATGGGTGTGTATTGTTCTGTATGGGTGCATATTGTTCTGTATGGTTCTATATGGGTGTGTATTGTTCTGTATGGGTGTATATTGCACTGTATGGTTCTGTATGGGTGTATTTTGTTCTGTATGGGTGTATATTGTTCTGTATGGTTCTGTATGGGTGTGTATTGTTCTGTATGGGTGTATATTGCACTGTATGGTTCTGTATGGGTGTATATTGCTCTGTATGGGTGTATATTGTACTGTATGGTTCTGTATGGGTGTGTATTGTTCTGTATGGGTGTATATTGCACTGTATGGTTCTGTATGGGTGTATATTGTACTGTATGGTTCTGTATGGGTGTATATTGTACTGTATGGTTCTGTATGGGTGTATATTGTTCTGTATGGGTGTATATTGTTCTGTATGAGTGCGTATTGTTCTGTATGGGTGTATATTGTACTGTATGGTTCTGTATGGGTGTATATTGTACTGTATAGTTCTGTATGGGTGTATATTGTACTGTACGGTTCTGTATGGGTGTGTATTGTACTGTATGGTTCTGTATGGGTGTATATTGTTCTGTATGGGTGTATATTGTTCTGTATTGGTGTATATTGTACTGTATGGTTCTGTATAGGAGTACTGTATAATGTTCTGTATGGTTTTGTATAGGTGTATATTGTTCTGTATTGGTGTATATTGTTCTGTATGGGTGTATATTGTTCTGTATGGTTCTGTATGGGTGAGTATTGTTCTGTATGTGTGTATATTGTACTGTATGGGTGTATATTGCACTGTATGGTTCTGTATGGGTGTATATTGTTCTGTATTGGTGTATATTGTTCTGTATGGGTGTATATTGTTCTGTATGGGTGTATATTGTTCTGTATGGTTCTGTTTGAGTGTAAATTGTTCTGTATGGGTGTATATTGTACTGTATGGTTCTGTATTGGTGTATATTGTTCTGTATGGGTGTATATTGTTCTGTATGGTTCTGTATGGGTGTATATGGTACTGTATGCTTCTGTATTGGTGTATATTGCTCTGTATGAGTGCGTATTGTTCTGTATGGGTGTATATTGTTCTGTATGGGTGTATATTGCTCTGTATGGGTTAGGGCTGGGCGATATGGCCAAAAAATAAAATCTCGATTTTTAAAAAATTTTGGACGATTCTCGATTTAAACCTCGATTTTTTTGTTTTTGCTAAATAAATAGGACATTTTTCTCCCTGCAGCATCAGATAAGATTTTATTGACGTTTGAGACAACTATATTGTTTCCCAGTGTAACAGTACTCCCCCTGTGCCCCCATGTAGTAGACAAACACATTGTGTGCCCCATATAAGTAGTTTTCCCAAATATGTGCCCTATGTACTCTGTGCCCCCATATAGTATAGGCGATCTTCTTTGTGCCTTCATCTAGGTAGGGAGTAGTAGTGAGGGTATAGTGGATAAGGGGTGTAATAGTACAGGTAAAGATGAGGAGTGTGGTAGTAGTACAGGTATAGATGATGGGTGTAGTAGTACTACTGAGGGGGTATGGGGTGGACTGGGGGTCACTGAGTGGGTATGGGGCAGGCTGGGGGTCACTGAGGGGTATGAGGCAGGCTGGGGGTCACTGAGGGGTATGAAGCAGGCTAAGGGTCACTGAGGGGTATGGGGCAGGCTGGGGGTCACTGAGGGGTATGAGGCAGGCTGGGGGTCACTGAGGGGTATGGGGCAGGCTGGGGGTCACTGAGGGGTATGGGGCAGGCTGGGGGTCACTGAGGGGTATGGGGCAGGCTAAGGGTCACTGAGGGGTATGGGGCAGGCTGGGGGTCACTGAGGGGTATGAGGCAGGCTGGGGGTCACTGAGGGGTATGGGGCAGGCTGGGGGTCACTGAGGGGTATGAGGCAGGCTGGGGGTCACTGAGGGGTATGGGGCAGGCTGGGCGTCACTGAGGGGTATGAGGCAGGCTGGGGGTCACAGGGGTATGGGGCAGCTGAGGGGACACTGAGGGGTATGGGGCAGGCTGGGGGTCACTGAGGGGTATGAGGCAGGCTGGGGGTCACTGAGGGGTATGGGGCAGGCTGGGGGTCACTGAGGGGTATGGGGCAGGCTGGGGGTCACTGAGGGATATGAAGCCGGCTGGGGGTCACTCAGGGGTATGGGGCAGGCTGGGGGTCACTGAGGGGTATGAGGCAGGCTGGGGGTCACTGAGGGGTATGGGGCAGGCTGGGGGTCACTGAGGGGTATGGGGCAGGCTGGGGGTCACTGAGGGATATGAAGCCGGCTGGGGGTCACTCAGGGGTATGGGGCAGCTGAGGGGACACTGAGGGGGTATGGGGCAGCTGAGGGGACACTGAGGGGGTATGGGGCAGCTGAGGGGACACTGAGGGGGTATGGGGCAGCTGAGGGGACACTGAGGGGGTATGGGGCAGCTGAGGGGGTATGGGGCAGCTGAGGGGGACTAGGCAGGCGTGGTAAAGTGTCAGAACTGCGCGGTGAGGTGCAGGGCCGGCGGTCAGGAGAGATGTGGTACCGGCGGCTCCAGCCTCTTCACAGAGCCGCGGCTGACCTCTCCCGCCCCTTACACGTTAGTGCCGCGCTGAGCTGCGTCCCGCTCTCTTCCTGTCACACGTGCAGGTCCTGTTCTGTGGAGGAGGCGGCAGGGATCGCAGCAGAAGGAGAGAACGTCGCTGCGGGTCCTGGAGCTGTACAGCGGGCAGCGACGTTCTCTCCTTCTGCTGCGATCCCTGCCGCCTCCTCCACAGAACGGGACCTGCACGTGTGAAAGGAAGAGAGCGGGACGCAGCTCAGCGCGGCACTAACGTGTAAGGGGCGGGAGAGGTCAGCCGCGGCTCTGTGAAGAGGCTGGAGCCGCCGATACCACATCTCTCCTGACCGCCGCCCCTGCACCTCACCGCGCAGTCCTGCAACTCTCTCCGGACCCGACACTTTACCGCGCCGCCCGCAATGATTTTTTGTGAAAATCGAATTTACGATTTTCACAAAAAATCAAATTGATTCTAACTGTCTGGGCGATTAATCGAATTAATTCGATTAATCGCCCAGCCCTAGTATGGGTGTATATTGTTCTGTATGGTTCTGTATGGGTGTATATTGTACTGTATGGGTGTATATTGTACTGTATGGTTCTGTATGGGTGTATATTGTACTGTATGGTTCTGTATGGGTGTATATTGTTCTGTATGGGTGTATATTGTTCTGTATGGTTCTTTATGGGTGTATATTCTGTATGGGTGTATATTGTTCTGTATGGGTGCGTATTGTTCTGTATGGGTGTATATTGTTCTGTATGGTTCTGCACAGGTGTATATTGTTCTGTATGGGTGTATATTGTACTGTATGTTCTGTATGGGTGTATATGGTTCTGTATGAGTGCGTATTGTTCTGTATGGGTGTATATTGTTCTGTATGGGTGTATATTGTTCTGTATAGGTGTATATTGTTCTGTATGGGTGTATATTGTTCTGTATGGTTCTGTACAGGTGTATATTATTCTGTATGGTTCTGTACAGGTGTATATTGTTCTGTATGGGTGTATATTGTGCTGTATTGGTGTATATTGTTCTGTATGGGTGTATATTGTTCTGTATGGTTCTGTATGAGTGCGTATTGTTCTGTATGGGTGTATATTGTTCTGTATGGGTGTATATTGTACTGTATGGTTCTGTATGGGTGTATATTGTTCTGTATGGTTCTGTATGAGTGCGTATTGTTCTGTATGGGTGTATATTGTTCTTTATGGGTGTATATTGTTCTTTATGAGTGCGTATTGTTCTGTATGGGTGTATATTGTTCTGTATGGGTGTATATGGTACTGTATGGTTCTGTATTGGTGTATATTGTTCTGTATGGGTGTATATTGTTCTGTATGGTTCTGTATGAGTGCGTATTGTTCTGTATGGGTGTATATTATTCTGTATGGGTGTATATTGTTCTGTATGGGTGTATATTGCTCTGTATGGGTGTATATTGTACTGTATGGTTCTGTATGGGTGTGTATTGTTCTGTATGGGTGTATATTGTACTGTATGGTTCTGTATGGGTGTATATTGTACTGTATGGTTCTGTATGGGTGTATATTGTTCTGTATGGGTGTATATTGCTCTGTATGGGTGTATATTGTTCTGTATGGTTCTGTATGGGTGTATATTGTACTGTATGGTTCTGTATGGGTGTATATTGTACTGTATGGTTCTGTATGGGTGTATATTGTACTGTATGGTTCTGTATGTGTGTATATTGTTCTGTATGGGTGTAAATTGTTCTGCATGGTTCTTTATGGGTGTATATTCTGTATGGGTGTATATTGTTCTGTATGGGTGCGTATTGTTCTGTATGGGTGTATATTGTTCTGTATGGTTCTGTACAGGTGTATATTGTTCTGTATGGGTGTATATTGTACTGTATGTTCTGTATGGGTGTATATGGTTCTGTATGAGTGCGTATTGTTCTGTATAGGTGTATATTGTTCTGTATAGGTGTATATTGTTCTGTATGGGTGTATATTGTTCTGTATGGTTCTGTACAGGTGTATATTGTTCTGTACAGGTGTATATTGTTCTGTATAGGTGTATATTGTTCTGTATGGGTGTATATTGTTCTGTATGGTTCTGTATGAGTGCGTATTGTTCTGTATGGGTGTATATTGTTCTTTATGAGTGCGTATTGTTCTGTATGGGTGTATATTGTTCTGTATGGGTGCGTATTGTTCTGTATGGGTGTATATTGTTCTGTATGGGTGTATATTGTTCTGTATGGGTGCGTATTGTTCTGTATGGGTGTATATTGTTCTGTATGGGTGCGTATTGTTCTGTATGGGTGCGTTTTGTTCTGTATGGGTGCGTTTTGTTCTGTATGACCGTATATTGTTCTCTATGAGTGTGTATCATTCTGTGTGTGGGGGCACAGCAGTCTGAAATATGTGTGTGGGGGGGAGGCAAAGCAGCCTGAAGGGGGGGGGGGGGGGCAAAGCAGCCTGAAAATGGGGGGGGGGGCGCAGCCTGAAGGGGGGGCACAGCAGCCTGAAAGGGGGGGGGGGAGGGGCACAGCAGCCTGAAGGGGGGTCACAGCAGTCTGAAGTGTGTGTGTGGGGGGGGGCACAGCAGCCTGAAAGGGGGGGGGGAGAGGCAAAGCAGCCTGAAGGGGAGAACACAGCAGTCTGGGGGGAAGGCTCACACAGCAGCCTTAGGAGGTACATATCAACTACAGGTGCAGAGGGGCAATGCAGCCTGTGGAAGAGGGTGCAGCTATAGGGGGTAAAGGGCAGCAGCTACAAGGGGTTGGGGGACCAGATGCTAGTGTGTGTGTTTGCCTCTGTCAGCCCAGCCCAGCAGACAGCCCTCTCCTCTCTGTCCCGACCTCCCTCCTATCTACAACCCGAAGTACCTGCATTATAGCTGCTGAGCAGAGAGCAGGACACGAGGGGGATGGTCAGGGAGCAGGAGCCCGTAGCTGGAGGACGCTGTGTTGCTGGAGGTTAGCAGCAGCCTCCTCATCTCCACACTGTGTAATACAGGAAGTCCTGGGCCAGGAGGAACATGGGACGGTACACAGGGGCGGGGCTTAACGGGGGCGGGGCTTAACGGGGGCGGGGAGCAGCTTCAGCTGCAACTGGCATCACAGACCGGCCCTGCAGCACAGGCAGAGAGGAGAGCGCTGGGGCGGTAAGCAGCCTCAGTGCGGCCCTGTAATGTACTGGGGAAGGCCGGTCCGGGGGGCAGATGCCACCCTGCCCCCCGGCCCAGCCCGCCCCTGCTTAGAAGTGTACATGTATGGTGCAGTATGAGGGGCTTAGAAGTGTACATGTATGGTGCAGTATAAGGGGCCTAGAAGTGTACATGTATGGTGCAGTATGAGGGGCCTAGAAGTGTACATGTATGGTGCAGTATGAGGGGCCTAGAAGTGTACATGTATGGTGCAGTATAAGGAGCCTAGAAGTGTACATGTATGGTGCAGTATGAGGCCTAGAAGTGTACATGTATGGTGCAGTATGAGGGGCCTAGAAGCGTACATGTATGGTGCAGTATGAGGGGCCTAGAAGTGTACATGTATGGTGCAGTATGAGGCCTAGAAGTGTACATGTATGGTGCAGTATGAGGGGCCTAGAAGCGTACATGTATGGTGCAGTATAAGGGGCCTAGAAGTGTACATGTATGGTGCAGTATGAGGGGCCTAGAAGTGTACATGTATGGTGCAGTATGAGGGGCCTAGAAGTGTACATGTATGGTGCAGTATGAGGGGCCTAGAAGTGTACATGTATGGTGCAGTATGAGGGGCCTAGAAGTGAACATGTATGGTGCAGTATGAGGGGCCTAGAAGTGTACATGTATGGTGCAGTATGAGGGGCCTAGAAGTGTACATGTATGGTGCAGTATGAGAGGCCTAGAAGTGTACATGTATGGTGCAGTATAAGGGGCCTAGAAGTGAACATGTATGGTGCAGTATGAGGGGCCTAGAAGTGTACATGTATGGTGCAGTATGAGGGGCTTAGAAGTGTACATGTATGGTGCAGTATGAGGGGCCTAGAAGCGTATGTACATATATGAGGCCTAGAAGTGTACATGTATGGTGCAGTATGAGGCCTAGAAGTGTACATGTATGGTGCAGTATAAGGGGCCTAGAAGTGTACATGTATGGGGCAGTATAAGGGGCCTAGAAGTGTACATGTATGGGGCAGTATAAGGGGCCTAGAAGCGTACATGTATGGGGCGTAGAAGCGTACATGTATGGGGCCTAGAAGTGTACATGTATGAGGCCTAGAAGCGTACATGTATGGGGCCTAGAAGTGTACATGTATGGGGCCTAGAAGCGTACATGTATGGGGCCTAGAAGTGTACATGTATGGGGCCTAGAAGCGTACATGTATGGGGCCTAGAAGCATACATCTATGGGGCCTAGAAGCGTACATGTTTGGGGCCTTGAAGCGTACATGTATGGGGCCTAGAAGCGTACATGTATGGGGCCTAGAAGCGTACATGTATGGGGCCTAGAAGCGTACATGTATGGGGCCTAGAAGCGTACACGTTCAGTACATGTTCAGCCCTGGTTTTTCCAGTAGGAGACCCCTTGTACCCACCATCCCAGGACCCATCACCTGCAGTCCCAGGCGGTGATTGTTGTGCAGGAACAGGCCGTTCCCATTGCCGCGCACTCACCGTTGTCATCCTCCAGGACTGCGCAGGCGCAGCTATATTGGCGCTTGTGTTTTTGGAAGGATTGGCCTTCTGCCCAGCATCCCTCTACCAGTCAGTTGTGGTCCCAGTTGGTCCCATTACTGGTTTCTGCAGGTGGATTGTGTTGGGGGTGCAGGAACTTCTGATCCCTTCAGTTGTGTGAGAGAAGCGATGGAGTGACTGCTGTCTGGTGCAATAAGGGGCCCCCAGACACAGCTTTTTTGTGGCGCTTTTCTGTCCTCCGTTTGCGTTTGTCGTTTTCCTGTTCATGTGTATTGTGTTTGGTGCCACGTTTTTATGGACCGCTTTGGACATGAACTTGGACTTCATTGGACACCGACGTAAACACGTGCACACCAGAAAAGTGACCCCTACCTTGCTGGGATGGGCGCCAGACCCGGAACAGTGAGATTGTGTACAGAGTTGCTGAGCCAATCAGCGGTTGAGGGGGTGTCCTGCCTTAGCTGCTGATTGGTTGAGCAGACTTGCTGGAGCAAGAGCCCAACACATATCAAGCTCAGTGTGCCGGGTCTGGTGAAGGAAGATGATGTCTGATGGTATGAGGGGCCCCCCAACACCCACGGTGCCCCAGTCCCCGAAAGGAAGGGAGGTCACTTCACCCCCTTCCTTGCTGGCACAGGTGCAGTACGAGATCAGTCTGGCCCCCAGGGGGTTAAGTGGGGATGCAATGTCCAGGATACTGTAAGGAGCAGAACACCTGTCAAAATTATGGGTGTTCTGCTCCTTCTTTTTTTTTTTTTTTTTTGTGTTTCTCTCGTTTTTGTTCTCAGGTATTGCTATCTGGAGGATTCGGTCAAATCTAGTTGACTACGTCGATGACAAGGGGGGTGGGGCTGTTTTCATTTGATGAAAAATATTTTTCAGTTGTGTGGAAGCTGTGATAGATGCATCCATTACTAAGCCTAGGCTAAGTGTTAGCTGGTAACATGGCTAAGCCCCCCATTATTACCCCAGTTCCCACCACACCAGGAGTGCTGGGAAGAGCCGGGTACCAGTAATGTCAGTCTGTGACTGGACGGCAGCAGGCTGGTATTATTAGGCTGAGGAGGGACAAAATTAAGGGCCCTTCCCACCCAGGTACTACTAAGCTGCTGCTGTTTGTATTTTACCCGGCTGGTTATTGAAACGGGGGGATCCTATTTATTTATTTTTTTTGTAAGAAAATGCATGTAGGATTCTCCCTATTTCTATAACCAGCCAGGTAACAAGCCAAACAGCAGCAGCCTAGTAGTACCAGGGTACCTCCTCAGCCTAATAATTCCAGCCTGCCACCACCCAGTCCAGGAGTGCGATTTTTTTTGACCATCTGGGACTACTGGTACTCAGCTCTTCCCAACACTATGGTGGGTACTGCGGTAATAATGCGGGGCTTACACTGAGAAGCCCGGCTTAGTAATGGATGCATCTATCAGACAGCTTTCACTACTAAGCCTGTAAGGTAAAGAAAAAGAGACTATACACACTGAATTTTTTTTCACTAAAATAAAAACACCTCACACCCCTTGTTGGTCATATTTAAAAAAAAACAAAAAAAAAACAATATGCCTGTCCCTTATGTAGTCCACAAAATCCCCCGTAATCCTCAGGATACCGAAATCTGAAAAACACAAATACACTGTCTATATAGGAAAGGGGACCCACCTGCCATGAAGCCCCGCCTAGGTGACACTGTCCATATAGGAAAGGGGGCCCACCTGCCATGAAGCCCCACCTAGGTGACACTGTCCATATAGGAGAGGGGGCCCACCTGCCTTAAAGCCCCACCCAGGTGACATTGTCCATATAGGAGAGGGCCCACCTGCCATAAAGCCCCGCCCAGGTGACACTGTCCATATAGGAGATCGCCCACCTGCCATAAAGCCCCACCCAGGTGACACTGACCATATAGGAGAGGGCCTACCTGCCATAAAGCCCCGCCCAGGTGACACTGTCCATATAGGAGAGGGGCCCACCTTCCATAAAGCCCCACCCAGGTGACACTGACCATATAGGAGAGGGCCCACCTGGCATAAAGCCCCACCCAGGTGACATTGTCCATATAGGAAAGGGGGCCCACCTTCCTTAAAGCCCCGCCTAGGTGACACTGTCCATATAGGAGAAGGCCCACCTGGCATAAAGCCCCACCTAGGTGACACTGTCCATATAGGAAAGGAGGCCCACCTGCCTTAAATCCCCGCCTAGGTGACACTGTCCATATAGGAGAAGGCCCACCTGGCATAAAGCCCCACCCAGGTGACATTGTCCATAGAGAAAAAGGGGGCCCACCTGCCATGAAGCCCCGCCTAAGTGACACTGTCTATATAGGAGAGGGAGCCCATCTGCCTTAAAGCCCCACCCAGGTGACATTGTCCATATAGGAGAGGGCCCACCTGCTATAAAGCCCCGCCCAGGTGACACTGTCCATATAGGAGATCGCCCACCTGCCATAAAGCCCCACCCAGGTGACACTGACCATATAGGAGAGGGCCTACCTGCCATAAAGCCCCGCCCAGGTGACACTGTCCATATAAGAGAGGGGCCCACCTTCCATAAAGCCCCACCCAGGTGACACTGACCATATAGGAGAGGGCCCACCTGGCATAAAGCCCCACCCAGGTGACATTGTCCATATAGGAAAGGGGGCCCACCTTCCTTAAAGCCCCGCCTAGGTGACACTGTCCATATAGGAGAAGGCCCACCTGGCATAAAGCCCCACCCAGGTGACACTGTCCATATAGGAAAGGGGGCCCACCTGCCTTAAATCCCCGCCTAGGTGACACTGTCCATATAGGAGAAGGCCCACCTGGCATAAAGCCCCACCCAGGTGACATTGTCCATATACGAGAAGTGCACATAGAGTGGGGGGGTCACCACTTTAACCCCTTTAAATGCCACAATATTAAGTAATATATCAACCCAGTTGTTGATCTGCATCTAGAGTTGGCCTTTTACTATATAAGTAAGCATATTGGGTATCACTCAAGTCAGCGTGACTGGTCGGCCCTTACTGCACCAGGATATAGCAGTTCTGTGGGCTCACAGTGCATAGAACAGCCGCCAGGATATAGCAGTTCTGTGGACTCACAGTGCATAGAACGGCCGCCAAGAGGGGCTTCTTATCCTTAGGATTATAGGTCATTAGCATGAAATCAGTTTCTGGCCCCACACATTACAGCCAATGGGAATGGGCCTGGCCAGGGGGATGCCAGGAATTAGCCCCCCTACCACATGATATTAGGGACCTATCCCAAGGATTGGCCATTGCTAATATTATAATCCCAAACACTCCTTAAAGTATAACTTACATTTCAGAAAACTTTTAACCTGTTCTAGTGACATGTACACATGTAGGTCCATAGGTACCCCAGCAGGCAGGTCCCCATAGGTAGGTAGATCAGGGGAGGCCGGGGGTCCTCGTTACATATCAGGAGAGGCCAGGGGGGTGGTGAGGTCAGACTGTGTTCTGTTGGTGGAGAGGGGGGCGGTGTGATCAGACTGTGCTCTGTTGGTGGGGAGGGAGGCGGTGGGATCAGGCTGTGCTCTGTTGGTGGAGAGGGGGGCGGTGGGGTCAGACTGCGCTCTGTTGGGGAGGGAGGGTAGGATCAGACTGTGCTCTGTTAGTAGGGAGGAGGGGGCGGTGTGATCAGACTGCGCTCTGTTGGTGGGGAGGGGGGCGGTGGGATCAGGCTGTGCTCTGTTGGTGGAGAGGGGGGCGGTGGGGTCAGACTGCGCTCTGTTGGTATGGAGGGGGGTGGTGTGATCAGACTGCGCTCTGTTGGTGGGGAGGGGGGCGGTGGGATCAGGCTGTGCTCTGTTGGTGGAGAGGGGGGCGGTGGGGTCAAACTGCGCTCTGTTGGTGGGGAGGGTGGCGGTGGGGTCAGACTGCGCTCTGTTGGTGGGGAGGGGGTTGGGATCAGACTGTTCTCTGTTGGTAGGGAGGGGGGCGGTGTGATCAGACTGCGCTCTGTTGGTGGGGTGGGCGGTGGGATCAGGCTGTGCTCTGTTGGTGGAGAGGGGGGCGGTGGGGTCAGACTGCGCTCTGTTGGTGGGGAGGGGGGTGGGATCAGACTGTGCTCTGTTGGTAGGGAGGGGGGCGGTGTGATCAGACTGTGCTCAGTTGGTGGAGAGGGGGGCGGTGGGATCAGGCTGTGCTCTGTTGGTGGGGAGGGGGGCGGTGGGATCAGACTGTGCTCTGTTGGTGGGGAGGGGGGTGGTGGGATCAGGCTGTGCTCTGTTGGTAGGGAGGGGGGGCGGTGTGATCAGGCTGTGCTCTGTTGGTGAGGAGGGGGGGCGGTGGGATCAGGCTGTGCTCTGTTGGTGGGGAGGGGGGCGGTGGGGTCAAACTGCGCTCTGTTGGTGGGGAGGGGGGGCGTGGGGTCAGACTGCGCTCTGTTGGTGGGGAGGGGGTTGGGATCAGACTGTTCTCTGTTGGTAGGGAGGGGGGCGGTGTGATCAGACTGCGCTCTGTTGGTGGGGAGGGGGGCGGTGGGATCAGGCTGTGCTCTGTTGGTGGAGAGGGGGGCGGTGGGGTCAGACTGCGCTCTGTTGGTGGGGAGGGGGGTGGGATCAGACTGTGCTCTGTTGGTAGGGAGGGGGGGGGGTGGGATCAGACTGTGCTCTGTTGGTAGGGAGGGGGGCGGTGTGATCAGGCTGTGCTCTGTTGGTGAGGAGGGGGGCGGTGGGATCAGGCTGTGCTCTGTTGGTGGGGAGGGGGGCGGTGGGATCAGACTGCGCTCTGTTGGTGGGGAGGGTGGCGGTGGGGTCAGACTGCGCTCTGTTGGTGGGGAGGGGGGTGGGATCAGACTGTGCTCTGTTGGTGGGGAGGGGGGCGGTGTGATCAGACTGCGCTCTGTTGGTGGGGAGGGGGGCGGTGGGATCAGGCTGTGCTCTGTTGGTGGAGAGTGGGGCGGTGGGGTCAGACTGCGCTCTGTTGGTGGGGAGGGGGGCGGTGGGGTCAAACTGCGCTCTGTTGGTGGGGAGGGGGGTGGGATCAGACTGTGCTCTGTTGGTAGGGAGGGGGGCGGTGTGATCAGACTGCGCTCTGTTGGTGGGGAAGGGGGAGGTGGGATCAGGCTGTGCTCTGTTGGTGGAGAGGGGGGCGGTGGGGTCAGACTGCGCTCTGTTGGTGGGGAGGGGGGGTGGGATCAGACTGTGCTCTGTTGGTAGGGAGGGGGACGGTGTGATCAGACTGTGCTCTGTTGGTGGGGAGGGGGCGGTGGGATCAGGCTGTGCTCTGTTGGTGGGGAGGGGGGCCGTGAGATCAGACTGTGCTCTGTTGGTGGGGAGGGGGGCGGTGGGATCAGGCTGTGCTCTGTTGGCGGGGAGGGGGGCGGTGGGATCAGGCTGTGCTCTGTTGGCGGGGAGGGGGGCGGTGGGATCAGACTGTGCTCTGTTGGTGGGGAGGGGGGCGGTGGGATCAGGCTGTGCTCTGTTGGTAGGGAGGGGGGCGGTGTGATCAGGCTGTGCTCTGTTGGTGAGGAGGGGGGCGGTGGGATCAGGCTGTGCTCTGTTGGTGGGGAGGGGGGCGGTGGGGTCAAACTGCGCTCTGTTGGTGGGGAGGGGGGCGGTGGGGTCAGACTGCGCTCTGTTGGTGGGGAGGGGGTTGGGATCAGACTGTTCTCTGTTGGTAGGGAGGGGGGCGGTGTGATCAGACTGCGCTCTGTTGGTGGGAAAGGGGGCGGTGGGATCAGGCTGTGCTCTGTTGGTGGAGAGGGGGGCGGTGGGGTCAGACTGCGCTCTGTTGGTGGGGAGGGGGGTGGGATCAGACTGTGCTCTGTTGGTAGGGAGGGGGGCGGTGTGATCAGACTGCGCTCTGTTGGTGAGGAGGGGGGCGGTGGGATCAGGCTGTGCTCTGTTGGTGGAGAGGGGGGCGGTGGGGTCAGACTGCGCTCTGTTGGTGGGGAGGGGGGTGGGATCAGACTGTGCTCTGTTGGTAGGGAGGGGGGCGGTGTGATCAGACTGTGCTCAGTTGGTGGAGAGGGGGGCGGTGGGATCAGGCTGTGCTCTGTTGGTGGGGAGGGGGGCGGTGGGATCAGACTGTGCTCTGTTGGTGGGGAGGGGGGGCGGTGGGATCAGGCTGTGCTCTGTTGGTAGGGAGGGGGGCGGTGTGATCAGGCTGTGCTCTGTTGGTGGGGAGGGGGGCGGTGGGGTCAGACTGCGCTCTGTTGGTGGGGAGGGTGGCGGTGGGGTCAGACTGCGCTTTGTTGGTGGGGAGGGGGGTGGGATCAGACTGTGTTCTGTTGGTGGGGAGGGGGGCGGTGTGATCAGACTGCGCTCTGTTGGTGGGGAGGGGGGCGGTGGGATCAGGCTGTGCTCTGTTGGTGAAGAGGGGGGCGGTGGGGTCAGACTGCGCTCTGTTGGTGGGGAGGGGGGCGGTGGGGTCAGACTGCGCTCTGTTGGTGGGGAGGGGGGCGGTGGGATCAGACTGTGCTCTGTTGGTAGGGAGGGGGGCGGTGTGATCAGACTGCGCTCTGTTGGTGGGGAGGGGGAGGTGGGATCAGGCTGTGCTCTGTTGGTGGAGAGGGGGGCGGTGGGGTCAGACTGCGCTCTGTTGGTGGGGAGGGGGGGTGGGATCAGACTGTGCTCTGTTGGTGGGGAGGGGGACGGTGTGATCAGACTGTGCTCTGTTGGTGGGGAGGGGGGCGGTGGGATCAGGCTGTGCTCTGTTGGTGGGGAGGGGGGCGGTGGGGTCAAACTGCGCTCTGTTGGTGGGGAGGGGGGCGGTGGGGTCAGACTGCGGTCTGTTGGTGGAGAAGGGGGAGGTGGGATCAGGCTGTGCTCTGTTGGTGGGGAGGGGGGTGGTGGGATCAGGCTGCACTCTGTTGGTGGAGAGGGGGGCGGTGGGGTAAGACTACGCTCTGTTGGTAGGGAGGGGGGAGGTGTGATCAGACTGCTCAGTTGGTGGGGAGGGGGGTGGTGGGATTAGGCTGCGCTCTGTTGGTGGGGAGGGGGGATGGTAGGATCAGACTGCGCTCTGATGGTGGGGAGGGGGGGTGGGATCAGACTGTGCTCTGTTGGTGGGGAGGAGGGCGGTGGGATCAGACTGTGCTCTGTTGGTGGGGAGGGGGGCGGTGGGGTCAGACTGTGCTTTGTTGGTGGGGAGGGGGGCGGTGGGATCAGACTGTGCTCTGTTGGTGGAGAGGAGGGCGGTGGGATCACACTGTGCTCTGTTGGTGGGGAGGGGGGCGGTGGGGTCAGACTGTGCTTTGTTGGTGGGGAGGGGGGGGGTCAGACTGTGCTCTTTTGGTAGGGAGGGGGGATGGTAGGATCAGACTGTGCTCTGTTGGTGGGGAGGGGGGCAGTGGGGTCAGACTGTGCTTTGTTGGTAGGGAGGGGGGCGGTGGGATCAGACTGTGCTCTGTTGGTGGAGAGGAGGGCGGTGGGATCACACTGTGCTCTGTTGGTGGGGAGGGGGGCGGTGGGGTCAGACTGTGCTTTGTTGGTAGGGAGGGGGGCGGTGGGATCAGACTGTGCTCTGTTGGTGGAGAGGAGGGCGGTGGGATCACACTGTGCTCTGTTGGTGGGGAGGGGGGTGGTGGGGTAAGACTGCTCTGTTGGTGGGGAGGAGGGAGGTGGGGTCAGACTGTGCTCTGTTGGTGGGGAGGGGGGCAGTGTGGTCACACTGTGCTCTGTTGGTGGGGAGGGGGGTGGTGGGGTAAGACTGCTCTGTTGGTGGGGAGGGGGGTGGTGGGGTCAGACTGTGCTCTGTTGGTAGGGAGGGGTGCGGTGGGGTCAGACTATGTTCTGTTGGTAGGGAAGGGAGCGGTGGGATCAGACTGTGCTCTGTTGGTGGGGAGCGGTGGGGTCAGACTATGTTCTGTTGGTGGAGAGGGGGCGGTGGGGTCAGACTGCGCTCTGTTGGTAGGGAGGGGTGCGGTGGGGTCTGACTGCGCTCTGTTGGTGGGGTGGGGGGCGGTGGGATTAGACTGCGCTCTGTTGGTGGAGTGGGGGCGGTGGGATTAGACTGCGCTCTGTTGGTGGAGTGGGGGGTGGAAATTATACTTAATGCTTTAGTCTTCCTTCTGTCTTTAGTATGGCAGCTCAGCAAATGAGCAGGTGCAGTCCTATAGTGTATATACATGGAGACCTGATCTTCCAGATTATCAGAGGATCTTTCTGCTGATCTGGAAGGTCTGATGGTAACGCAGCAGCCGCTCCCGTACCCAGCACAGATACTCCGGCGACTACTACACTCCATACAGTGCGCTGCCTCATCTCTAGTAAATGTACAGCTACATCTCTGTTCTATCCAGGGCTCTGGAAGTCTTTTTCGATAGTTGTCTAAAAAGAGAAAATAACTTCCTCTTCCTCTTCTTCTTCCTCCTCTTCCTCTTCTTCTTCCTCTTCGCAGCCTCAGTATAATGGGACCCTGAAGAAGGAAAACAAGCGCTTCAGCTCACAAAGTCAGTTTGACAATTGGGGGCGACAGCAGTATATATCTCTGGGAAGTCCAGTCAGTCCAGGAAACGAATATGGTCAGATGCAAACCCTGAAGAGCAGCCGGAGCGAGCCTGACCTGACCGGTCCGAGCATGAAAGCCACACTCAGACGCCAGAACCTTTATAATGCCCAGAACCAGTACAGCCAGCAGCGGCCTGGAAGGGGAGGGGTCCAGAACGCAAGCTTCTACAGTCACCAAAGTGCCCAACAGTGGAAGCAAGGCAGTGTCCCACCGACACGTACACCCTCCTCCATCTCTGCTACCCAGCGCCATCAATATCACAGCACAATGCAGAGAAACGATGGATGCTACAGCCAGAAGCAAGAGAGCTACGGAGGCCTACAGGTTCCATCCAGGTTAGTCACCCATAGCAACCACTTCCATCCTGTGCGAGGGTTCACAATCTCTCCACAGTCTTCCAATTATTTATTCACCCCTTTCAGCACCATGACATTCATCTGTAACATTAGAGACCCCCCCAAATACTGTATACACCCACCTATAGAGACAGGACAAAGGGGCAGATCAATGTGAGGATGTAGGAGCGGCCTCGGGCAGCTGACAGGAGCGGGATGCCCAGGCAAATAACAGCAGCTATAGCTATAGGCCGCTGCACACACACACACACACACACACACACACACACACACACACACACACACCCTGCTGCTGCCATTGCACACACACACATAGCCTGCTGCAGCCATAGCACACATACACACAGCCTGCTGCTATAGCGCGCGCGCGAGCGCACACACACACACACACACACACACACACACACACACACACACACACACACACACACACACACACCCTTCTGCAGCGATTGCACACACATAGCCATAGCCTGCTACAGCCATAGCACGCACACACATAGCCTGCTGCAGCCATAGCACACATACACACAGCCTGCTGCTGCTATAGCACGCGCGCACACACGCACCCTGCTGCTGCCATTGCACAAACACACGTACACAGCCTGCTGCAGCTATATCACGCACACATGCACACAGCCTGTCAGGATTTGAACCTAGTGACTCCAGCACTCCAGGCTGCAGCTCTACTCACTGAGCCACTGAACCTTGCTGGACGGCTCCAGTTCTGAATATATTGGTCAAGATCATGTTTCTTCAGTTTCCAATCTTGAATCCTTAATTGGCTCCACCCTTGGACTTCCTGTATAAGCCCCGCCTTTCCACTTCCTCCTTGTGAGATTATTGTGCTTTTGCCCTTAATCGAGATCCTCCTTCCTCTGCTGTTGTTATTACTTCTCTGTGTACTGAGCGCTGGCTACTTATCTGACTACGATTCTGCCTTATCCTCCAACTATATTGCTGCTCTCTCTGCACCGGACTCTGGCTAAGTATCTGACTACGCTTCTGTATAAACCTCCAAACACATTGCTGCTACCTGTGTATGGACTTCTGGCTGACTGCTGACCACGCTTGTCTCCACCACTTCACTGCAACCTGTCTACTGACCTCCAACTAACTACTGACCAAGGTCAGTCTCTTGTACTTTCATCTACATCCAGTGTTGTTATTGCTATTGGGCTCCAACCCAGACTAGACCGTTACACAGCCTGCTGCTGCCATAGCATACACACATACACACAGCCTGCTGCTGCCATAGCATACACACATACACACAGCCTGCTGCAGCGATAGCACGCACACACACATACACAAACCCTGCCTCAGCCATAGTACAAACATACACACACACAGCCTGCTGCAGCCATAGTACACACACACATACAGTACATGCACACAGCCTGCTGCAGCCATATATTCCCCGACCACCCTTATCTACTAGGGCCAGTGCTAAGCAGCCAATCGCAGCACCCCTGCAAAACTTCACAGAGATCTCCCAGCACAGCCCTAACCAGCCAATCACAGCACACATAGAAATGGATGAAATGTAGCAGCCAATAGAAACTTACAGCTCCTTCACTCAATGCCAGACAACATCCGTGCAGTCACATGTCCCCTATTGGCCAATATAAGATGGCAACTCCTTACCATTTTACCTCACTGACATACAGATTTCCACAAGTTTTTTCCACAAGGGCTGGTCCTGAATTTTCTCTTTAAGGGCTGGTCCTGAATTTTCTCTTTAAGGGCTGGTCCTGAATTTTCTCTTTAAGGGCTGGTTCTGAATTTTCTCTTTAAGGGCTGATCCTGAATTTTCTCTTTAAGGGCTGATCCTGAATTTTTACTTTAGGGTGCCTTCACACCTACCGTATCGCAGTAGAAAATCCGCTGCGGATCCGCAGCGGCGTTAACTAAATGAATGAACACAGCACTAAATCCGCACTTACAAATCTGCTGCGGATCCGCAGCGGATTTGACAGTGCGTATTTAATGCTGTGTTCATTCATTTAGTTAACGCCGCTGTGGATCTGCTGCGGATTTTCTACTGCGATACGGTAGGTGTGAAGGCACCCTTAAAGGGCTGGTCCTGAATTTGCTCTTCCACTATGTATTCTCCTGTAAATGAACATGTAGTTTGATGTGACTATGCTATAACCCGCTGTGTGGTGTTGCAGGATGGATTCCCGAGATGACTTTGATGGAGCGACTATGACCATAGAGCGAGCTGTGGAACTTCTCTCAGGTCCCAATGATAAGTATCAGACATCTGGAGCCAACTACATCCAACATACATGCTATCAGGATGAGAACGCAAAGAGCCTGGTAAGGCTGGGATTTCTTCTTCTTAGGCCTAGTGTATTACATCTCTGGCCTAGGTTGATGATGTTATGGTTTTTTTTTCTAATATGACTCCATTTTCTGATTTGTAATTTTTATAATTATGGGGGCAGCCATCTTGTCTCAGCAATTTTTAACAGCACTTAGCGATATGCTTTACAGCACAACATTCCAATCCAGTGCTGGTGACATATCAGGCCGAGATATAACATCTGCAACACAAGCTGTAGAGCAAACATCAGCCTAGTGCAAAGCAGTGCACACAGCAATGTAATAGTCACAATTATCCAAAGAAAGATGGGGAAGAGACGCCCATCCTCACCAGAAATGGCCGCAGATGGCGCAGAGTGGAGAGGGGTTTACACTGCCTTTAAAGGGGAACCATCGGAAGGTTAAACGAATCTAAACCAATTGTACACAGGGTGCTGAGGAGGAAGGTATGCCTGTTACCTCTCACCTGCTGATAGCCCCCTATAGTGCCCGGGACACTGACGAGGAAGGTATGTCTGTTACCGCTAAGCTGCTGATAGCCCCCTATAGTGCCCGGGGTGCTGAGGAGAAAGGTATGTCTGTTACCGCTAAGCTGCTGATAGCCCCCTATAGTGCCCGGGACACTGAGGAGGAAGGTATGTCTGTTACCGCTAAGCTGCTGATAGCCCCCTATAGTGCCCGGGGTGCTGAGGAGGAAGGTATGTCTGTTACCGCTAAGCTGCTGATAGCCCCCTATAGTGCCCGAGACACTGAGGAGGAAGGTATGTCTGTTACCGCTAAGCTGCTGATAGCCCCCGGGACACTGAGGAGGAAGGTATGTCTGTTACCGCTAAGCTGCTGATAGCCCCCTATAGTGCCCGGGACACTGAGGAGAAAGGTATGCCTGTTACCTCTAAGCTGTTGATAGCCCCCTATAGTGTCTGAGACACTGAGGAGGAAGGTATGTCTGTTACCTCTAAGCTGCTGATAGCCCCCGGGACACTGAGGAGGAAGGTATGCCTGTTACCTCTAAGCTGTTGATAGCCCCCTATAGTGCCCGGGGTGCTGAGGAGAAAGGTATGTCTGTTACCTCTATGCTGCTGATAGCCCCCGGGGTGCTGAGGAGGAAGGTATGTCTGTTACCGCTAAGCTGCTGATAGCCCCCTATAGTGCCCGGGACACTGAGGAGGAAGGTATGTCTGTTACCGCTAAGCTGCTGATAGCCCCCTATAGTGTATGAGACACTGAGGAGGAAGGTATGTCTGTTACCTCTAAGCTGCTGATAGCCCCCGGGACACTGAGGAGGAAGGTATGTCTGTTACCTCTATGCTGCTGATAGCCCCAGGGGTGCTGAGGAGGAAGGTATGTCTGTTACCTCCAAGCTGCTGATAGCCCCCTATAGTGCCCGGGACACTGAGGAGGAAGGTATGTCTGTTACCTCTATGCTGCTGATAGCCCCCTATAGTGCCCGGGACACTGAGGAGGAAGGTATGTCTGTTACCTCTAAGCTGCTGATAGCCCCCGGGACACTGAGGAGGAAGGTATGTCTGTTACCTCCAAGCTGCTGATAGCCCCCTATAGTGCCCGGGACACTGAGGAGGAAGGTATGTCTGTTACCTCCAAGCTGCTGATAGCCCCCTATAGTGCCCGGGACACTGAGGAGGAAGGTATGTCTGTTACCTCTAAGCTGCTGATAGCCCCAGGGGTGCTGAGGAGGAAGGTATGTCTGTTACCTCTAAGCTGCTGATAGCCCCCGGGACACTGAGGAGGAAGGTATGTCTGTTACCTCTAAGATGCTGATAGCCCCCTATAGTGCCCGGGACACTGAGGAGGAAGGTATGCCTGTTACCTCTATGCTGCTGATAGCCCCCGGGGTGCTGAGGAGAAAGGTATGTCTGTTACCTCCAAGCTGCTGATAGCCCCCTATAGTGCCCGGGACACTGAGGAGGAAGGTATGTCTGTTACCTCTATGCTGCTGATAGCCCCCAGGGTGCTAAGGAGGAAGGTATGTCTGTTACCTGTAACCTGCTGTTACCTTCATCCTGAGCACCCCGGGGGCTATGTCTGTTACCTTCCCCTTCAGTGCGGTTCCCATGCTGTTTATTGTGAGAACCTGTGTCCGGTAAACCATAAGGCGCACAGGGGGTGTGGCTACCGCCCCCCAGCGCTGCTCTGGCCTACCCCCTCTATTGATAAACATTATAGGGGGTAGGCTGGCGATATCCCCAGCCCCGTCTCCAGTGCGTCTAATGGCTGACCAGGCAGAGGATTTTACAGCACACAGCGCGGTAACAGCACCAAGAAGGAAGGAAAGAGACGTAGCTTCATCCTCAACGTCCCGGGCACTATAGGGAGATAGCAAGATAGATTCATCTAACCTGCTGATAGTTTCTCTATAAAAGCCTTAAGAGAAACAGATTGCTGAACTCAGGGAGACCGGCCAAATGACAACACTGCCGGCTGCTAATGAAAGCGCTCAATGCAGTAAAGTCATAGGTGCATTGCCCCCTGGGAAACATGAGTATGCAAAAGAGGAGTCCGTGGAGCCTCATTGAAGAGTCTCAAAACACAGGACTAGCCAGATATCCCTCCGGGAAGGACCCAGCCAAGTGGCAGCTCCTGTTAGGAAACCACCAAATCCACCATATTAAGTGTTCCTATAAGTCAGTGTAATGACAAGGGGAAAACCAAGGCTAGGTAACCATCCACAGATAGCTGTTTTGGGGTGTTGCCCCTCATCAGTGTGGAGCAGTATTCTGGCTAGGTGGGGGAGTGGGTCCTTCCCGGAGGGATATCTGGCTAGTCCTGTGTTTTGAGACTCTTCGATGAGGCTCCACGGACTCCTCTTTTGCATACTCATGTTTCCCAGGGGGCAATGCACCTAGGACTTCACTGCATTGAGTGCTTTCATTAGCAGAGTTCAGCAATCTGTTTCTCTTATGGCTCTACTAGGCATTGCTCCCACCTAGCCAGAATCCTGCTCCACACTGATGAGGGGCAACACCCCAAACAGCTGTCTGTGGATGGTTACCTGGCCTTGGTTTATCCCTTGTCATTACTGTTATGAACATACCTGCTGATGCCTCCACTGCTCTCTCAGCACACCAGCTGGAAAGGGGGGAGGCGTCTGGACTGTCTGACAGGCATGCTGTTCAGCCTGTCAGAGTACAGAGACGCCGGTCCAGTCAGAGCTGATGCTGCCTCCTTACTCCCTCCCTGCTCTGATTTAAACAGGTGGAGGCTTCCATGCCTCGCCCGTGACCAAGTCTTTTGGCTGGCTTGTGCGTTTATTGTGTGCTCCTCTCTGTGTTTGACCTCTTCATCTATATTGTGGACTTTGCCTTTTGGATTCTGATTTGGATTTGACGTGACCTCCTGGTTCTGACTCGGCTTGTTTGGTTTCTTCTTTGTTTCCCTGGACTGCTTTCTCTGTTTGACTTCTGGCTTGGACTTGTGGTACTTCTGGATTGTGATTCTGTGTATGACGTGACTTCCTGGTTTGACCTGGCTTGTTGGTATTTGGTTTATCTTTCTCCTTTGTCTAGCCTTAACGGTTAGGTCTGCTGGGACTTGTAGTTCTCCTGTTTTTGTTGTTGCCCTTGCTTCCTCCAGACTTGTACTGTTTCATCTCCCCTCCTGCACTTAGCCAGTGTAGGGAACGCCGCCCAGTTGGGGACTGCTGTTTAGGGCAGGTCGTCCAAGCAGGTAGGGATAGGGGTCTGGGTTCAGAATAGGGCTCACTCTTCCCTGCCCCGGACGTGACAATTACACTGACTTATAGGGCCACTTAATATGGTGGATTTGGTGGTTTCCTAACAGGAGCTGCCCCTTGGCTGGGTCCTTCCCGGAGGGATATCTGGCTAGTCCTGTGTTTTGAGACTCTTCAATGAGGCTCCACGGACTCCTCTTTTGCATACTCTATAAAAGCCTAAGATGGAAGGAGACAAGATGGAAGAGTGAGCAGGATCAGCTGAGAGATGGCCAAAGAAAACCTCCATATGACCTGCTGCTACAGTCACTATAATACCGGCCTAGTACATAGACATGCCGCCACCATCCCCGCCACTATTACCTCCATGTATCCTGCTGCTACAGTCACTATAATACCGGCCTAGTACATAGAGATGCCACCACCATCCCCGCCACTATTACCTCCATGTATCCTGCTGCTACAGTCACTATAATACCGGCCTAGTACATAGAGATGCCGCCACCATCCCCGGCACTATTACCTCCATGTATCCTGCTACAGTCACTATAATACCGGCCTAGTACATAGAGATGCCGCCACCATCCCCGCCACTATTACCTCCATGTATCCTGCTACAGTCACTATAATACCGGCCTAGTACATAGAGATGCCACCACCATCCCCGGCACTATTACCTCCATGTATCCTGCTACAGTCACTATAATACCGGCCTAGTACATAGAGATGCCGCCACCATCCCCGCCACTATTACCTCCATGTATCCTGCTACAGTCACTATAATACCGGCCTAGTACATAGAGATGCCGCCACCATCCCCGACACTATTACCTCCATGTATCCTGCTGCTACAGTCACTATAATACCGGCCTAGTACATAGAGATGCCGCCACCATCCCCGACACTATTACCTCCATGTATCCTGCTACAGTCACTATAATACCGGCCTAGTACATAGAGATGCCGCCACCATCCCCCGCACTATTACCTCCATGTATCCTGCTGCTACAGTCACTATAATACCGGCCTAGTACATAGAGATGCCGCCACCATCCCCGACACTATTACCTCCATGTATCCTGCTACAGTCACTATAATACCGGCCTAGTACATAGACATGCCGCCACCATCCCCGCCACTATTACCTCCATGTATCCTGCTGCTACAGTCACTATAATACCGGCCTAGTACATAGAGATGCCGCCACCATCCCCGACACTATTACCTCCATGTATCCTGCTACAGTCACTATAATACCGGCCTAGTACATAGAGATGCCACCACCATCCCCGACACTATTACCTCCATGTATCCTGCTACAGTCACTATAATACCGGCCTAGTACATAGAGATGCCACCACCATCCCCGCCACTATTACCTCCATGTATCCTGCTGCTACAGTCACTATAATACCGGCCTAGTACATAGAGATGCCGCCACCATCCCCGGCACTATTACCTCCATGTATCCTGCTACAGTCACTATAATACCGGCCTAGTACATAGAGATGCCGCCACCATCCCCGGCACTATTACCTCCATGTATCCTACTACAGTCACTATAATACCGGCCTAGTACATATAGATGCCGCCACCATCCCCGACACTATTACCTCCATGTATCCTGCTGCTACAGTCACTATAATACCGGCCTAGTACATAGAGATGCCGCCACCATCCCCGGCACTATTACCTCCATGTATCCTGCTACAGTCACTATAATACCGGCCTAGTACATAGAGATGCCACCACCATCCCCGGCACTATTACCTCCATGTATCCTGCTGCTACAGTCACTATAACACCGGCCTAGTACATAGAGATGCCGCCACCATCCCCGGCACTATTACCTCCATGTATCCTGCTACAGTCACTATAATACCGGCCTAGTACATAGAGATGCCGCCACCATCCCCGGCACTATTACCTCCATGTATCCGGCTACAGTCACTATAATACCGGCCTAGTACATAGAGATGCCGCCACCATCCCCGGCACTATTACCTCCATGTATCCTGCTGCTACAGTCACTATAATACCGGCCTAGTACATAGAGATGCCGCCACCATCCCCGACACTATTACCTCCATGTATCCGGCTACAGTCACTATAATACCGGCCTAGTACATAGAGATGCCGCCACCATCCCCGACACTATTACCTCCATGTATCCTGCTACAGTCACTATAATACCGGCCTAGTACATAGAGATGCCACCACCATCCCCGCCACTATTACCTCCATGTATCCTGCTGCTACAGTCACTATAATACCGGCCTAGTACATAGAGATGCCGCCACCATCCCCGGCACTATTACCTCCATGTATCCTGCTGCTACAGTCACTATAATACCGGCCTAGTACATAGAGATGCCGCCACCATCCCCGACACTATTACCTCCATGTATCCTGCTACAGTCACTATAATACCGGCCTAGTACATAGAGATGCCGCCACCATCCCCGCCACTATTACCTCCATGTATCCTGCTACAGTCACTATAATACCGGCCTAGTACATAGAGATGCCGCCACCATCCCCGGCACTATTACCTCCATGTATCCTGCTGCTACAGTCACTATAATACCGGCCTAGTACATAGAGATGCCGCCACCATCCCCGGCACTATTACCTCCATGTATCCTGCTACAGTCACTATAATACCGGCCTAGTACATAGAGATGCCGCCACCATCCCCGGCACTATTACCTCCATGTATCCTGCTACAGTCACTATAATACCGGCCTAGTACATAGAGATGCCGCCACCATCCCCGGCACTATTACCTCCATGTATCCTGCTGCTACAGTCACTATAATACCGGCCTAGTACATAGAGATGCCGCCACCATCCCCGCCACTATTACCTCCATGTATCCTGCTACAGTCACTATAATACCGGCCTAGTACATAGAGATGCCGCCACCATCCCCGACACTATTACCTCCATGTATCCTGCTACAGTCACTATAATACCGGCCTAGTACATAGAGATGCCGCCACCATCCCCGGCACTATTACCTCCATGTATCCTGCTACAGTCACTATAATACCGGCCTAGTACATAGAGATGCCGCCACCATCCCCGCCACTATTACCTCCATGTATCCTGCTACTACAGTCACTATAATACCGGCCTAGTACATAGAGATGCCGCCACCATCCCCGGCACTATTACCTCCATGTATCCTGCTGCTTGGGTTATTAGTGTAGTACACAGTGTTGGCCACTAGGAGTCAGTCATGTGTTCTTTTCCCCCCAGGTTCACCAGTATAACGGTATACAGAAGCTGATCCATCTGATGAAGAGCTCCAATCAGAACGTCCAGCTGGCAGCTGCCGGAGCTTTGAGGAATCTCGTCTTCAAGAATAACGCAAATAAAATGGAGACGAGTCGGCAAGGAGGAGTGTGTGAGGCCGTCAGTCTCCTGAGGAGGACTCCGAATCAAGAGATACAGAAACAGATTACAGGTCAGGAGGGTGATATAATATACGCCCTCTCTTACCCCTTATATACTGTACGCTGTCTCTTACCCCCTATATACTCTACGCCCTCTCTTACCCCCTATATACTCTACGCCCTCTCTTACCCCCTATATACTCTACGCCCTCTCTTACCCCCTATATACTCTACGCCCTCTCTTACCCCCTATATACTCTACGCCCTCTCTTACCCCCTATATACTCTACGCCCTCTCTTACCCCCTATATACTCTACGCCCTCTCTTACCCCCTATATACTCTACGCCCTCTCTTACAGGACTGCTCTGGAATCTCTCCTCCACCGACCAGCTGAAGGAAGAGCTTGTTAGAGACGCTCTCCCCGTCCTGAATGAGTGTGTGGTCGTCCCCTTCACCAGCGGCTCCTCCGATAATTCGATGTCTGGACCAAAAACATCATTGGATCCAGAAATATTTTTCAATGCAACTGGCTGTTTAAGGTAATCCATTATATTCCAGTATATTATGTGATCTATAAGGATAATACACAGAGGAGCCATCTATAAGGAGGATAATACACAGAGGAGCCATCTATAAGGGGGATAATACACAGAGGAGCCATCTATAAGGAGGATAATACACAGAGGAGCCATCTATAAGGATAATACACAGAGGAGCCATCTATAAGGATAATACACAGAGGAGCCATCTATAAGGAGGATAATACACAGAGGAGCCATCTATAAGGATAATACACAGAGGAGCCATCTATAAGGATAATACACAGAGGAGCCATCTATAAGGATAATACACAGAGGAGCCATCTATAAGGAGGATAATACACAGAGGAGCCATCTATAAGGATAATACACAGAGGAGCCATCTATAAAGAGGATAATACACAGAGGAGCCATCTATAAGGATAATACACAGAGGAGCCATCTATAAGGATAATACACAGAGGAGCCATCTATAAGGATAATACACAGAGGAGCCATCTATAAGGAGGATAATACACAGAGGAGCCATCTATAAGGGGGATAATACACAGAGGAGCCATCTATAAGGAGGATAATACACAGAGGAGCCATCTATAAGGGGGATAATACACAGAGGAGCCATCTATAAGGATAATACACAGAGGAGCCATCTATAAGGGGGATAATACACAGAGGAGCCATCTATAAGGAGGATAATACACAGAGGAGCCATCTATAAGGGGGATAATACACAGAGGAGCCATCTATAAGGGGGATAATACACAGAGGAGCCATCTATAAGGGGGATAATACACAGAGGAGCCATCTATAAGGGGGATAATACACAGAGAAGCCATCTATAAGGATAATACACAGAGGAGCCATCTATAAGGATAATACACAGAGGAGCCATCTATAAGGATAATACACAGAGGAGCCATCTATAAGGATAATACACAGAGGAGCCATCTATAAGGGGGATAATACACAGAGGAGCCATCTATAAGGATAATACACAGAGGAGCCATCTATAAGGATAATACACAGAGGAGCCATCTATAAGGGGGATAATACACAGAGGAGCCATCTATAAGGAGGATAATACACAGAGGAGCCATCTATAAGGAGGATAATACACAGAGGAGCCATCTATAAGGAGGATAATACACAGAGGAGCCATCTATAAGGGGGATAATACACAGAGGAGCCATCTATAAGGATAATACACAGAGGAGCCATCTATAAGGAGGATAATACACAGAGGAGCCATCTATAAGGATAATACACAGAGGAGCCATCTATAAGGATAATACACAGAGGAGCCATCTATAAGGGGGATAATACACAGAGGAGCCATCTATAAGGATAATACACAGAGGAGCCATCTATAAGGGGGATAATACACAGAGGAGCCATCTATAAGGATAATACACAGAGGAGCCATCTATAAGGGGGATAATACACAGAGGAGCCATCTATAAGGAGGATAATACACAGAGGAGCCATCTATAAGGATAATACACAGAGGAGCCATCTATAAGGATAATACACAGAGGAGCCATCTATAAGGATAATACACAGAGGAGCCATCTATAAGGGGGATAATACACAGAGGAGAAATCTATAAGGAGGATAATACACAGAGGAGCCATCTATAAGGAGGATAATACACAGAGGAGCCATCTATAAGGATAATACACAGAGGAGCCATCTATAAGGATAATACACAGAGGAGCCATCTATAAGGGGGATAATACACAGAGGAGCCATCTATAAGGGGGATAATACACAGAGGAGAAATCTATAAGGAGGATAATACACAGAGGAGCCATCTATAAGGGGGATAATACACAGAGGAGACATCTATAAGGATAATACACAGAGGAGCCATCTATAAGGATAATACACAGAGGAGCCATCTATAAGGAGGATAATACACAGAGGAGCCATCTATAAGGAGGATAATACACAGAGGAGCCATCTATAAGGGGGATAATACACAGAGGAGCCATCTATAAGGGGGATAATACACAGAGGAGCCATCTATAAGGATAATACACAGAGGAGCCATCTATAAGGGGGATAATACACAGAGGAGAAATCTATAAGGAGGATAATACACAGAGGAGCCATCTATAAGGAGGATAATACACAGAGGAGCCATCTATAAGGATAATACACAGAGGAGCCATCTATAAGGATAATACACAGAGGAGCCATCTATAAGGGGGATAATACACAGAGGAGCCATCTATAAGGGGGATAATACACAGAGGAGAAATCTATAAGGAGGATAATACACAGAGGAGCCATCTATAAGGGGGATAATACACAGAGGAGACATCTATAAGGATAATACACAGAGGAGCCATCTATAAGGATAATACACAGAGGAGCCATCTATAAGGAGGATAATACACAGAGGAGCCATCTATAAGGAGGATAATACACAGAGGAGCCATCTATAAGGGGGATAATACACAGAGGAGCCATCTATAAGGATAATACACAGAGGAGCCATCTATATGGATAATACACAGAGGAGCCATCTATAAGGAGGATAATACACAGAGGAGCCATCTATAAGGATAATACACAGGGGAGCCATCTATAAGGAGGATAGTACACAGAGGAGCCATCTATAAGGAGGATAGTACACAGAGGAGCCATCTATAAGGAGGATAATACACAGAGGAGCCATCTATAAGGAGGATAATACACAGAGGAGCCATCTATAAGGATAATACACAGAGGAGCCATCTATAAGGGGGATAATACACAGAGGAGCCATCTATAAGGATAATACACAGAGGAGCCATCTATAAGGGGGATAATACACAGAGGAGCCATCTATAAGGATAATACACAGAGGAGCCATCTATAAGGGTAATACACAGAGGAGCCATCTATAAGGAGGATAATACACAGAGGAGCCATCTATAAGGAGGATAATACACAGAGGAGCCATCTATAAGAGGGATAATACACAGAGGAGCCATCTATAAGGATAATACACAGAGGAGCCATCTATAAGGAGGATAATACACAGAGGAGCCATCTATAAGGATAATACACAGAGGAGCCATCTATAAGGATAATACACAGAGGAGCCATCTATAAGGATAATACACAGAGGAGCCATCTATAAGGGGGATAATACACAGAGGAGCCATCTATAAGGAGGATAATACACAGAGGAGCCATCTATAAGGGGGATAATACACAGAGGAGCCATCTATAAGGGGGATAATACACAGAGGAGCCATCTATAAGGAGGATAATACACAGAGGAGCCATCTATAAGGAGAATAATACACAGAGGAGCCATCTATAAGGATAATACACAGAGGAGCCATCTATAAGGGGGATAATACACAGAGGAGCCATCTATAAGGGGGATAATACACAGAGGAGCCATCTATAAGGATAATACACAGAGGAGCCATCTATAAGGGGGATAATACACAGAGGAGCCATCTATAAGGATAATACACAGAGGAGCCATCTATAAGGAGGATAATACACAGAGGAGCCATCTATAAGGATAATACACAGAGGAGCCATCTATAAGGATAATACACAGAGGAGCCATCTATAAGGATAATACACAGAGGAGCCATCTATAAGGGGGATAATACACAGAGGAGCCATCTATAAGGAGGATAATACACAGAGGAGCCATCTATAAGGGGGATAATACACAGAGGAGCCATCTATAAGGGGGATAATACACAGAGGAGCCATCTATAAGGAGGATAATACACAGAGGAGCCATCTATAAGGAGAATAATACACAGAGGAGCCATCTATAAGGATAATACACAGAGGAGCCATCTATAAGGGGGATAATACACAGAGGAGCCATCTATAAGGGGGATAATACACAGAGGAGCCATCTATAAGGATAATACACAGAGGAGCCATCTATAAGGGGGATAATACACAGAGGAGCCATCTATAAGGAGGATAATACACAGAGGAGCCATCTATAAGGATAATACACAGAGGAGCCATCTATAAGGGGGATAATACAAAGAGGAGCCATCTATAAGAGGGATAATACACAGAGGAGCCATCTATAAGGATAATACACAGAGGAGCCATCTATAAGGATAATACACAGAGGAGCCATCTATGAGGAGGATAATACACAGAGGAGCCATCTATAAGGGGGATAATACACAGAGGAGCCATCTATAAGGGGAATAATACACAGAGGAGCCATCTATAAGGGGGGTAATACACAGAGGAGCCATCTATAAGGAGGATAATACACAGAGGAGCCATCTATAAGGGGGATAATACACAGAGGAGCCATCTATAAGGATAATACACAGAGGAGCCATCTATAAGGGGGATAATACACAGAGGAGCCATCTATAAGGGGGGTAATACACAGAGGAGCCATCTATAAGGAGGATAATACACAGAGGAGCCATCTATAAGGAGGATAATACACAGAGGAGCCATCTATAATGGATAATACACAGAGGAGCCATCTATAAGGGGGATAATACACAGAGGAGCCATCTATAAGGGTAATACACAGAGGAGCCATCTATAAGGGGGATAATACACAGAGGAGCCATCTATAAGGAGGATAATACACAGAGGAGCCATCTATAAGGGGGATAATACACAGAGGAGCCATCTATAAGGATAATACACAGAGGAGCCATCTATAAGAGGGATAATACACAGAGGAGCCATCTATAAGGGGGATAATACACAGAGGAGCCATCTATAAGGAGGATAATACACAGAGGAGCCATCTATAAGGGGGATAATACACAGAGGAGCCATCTATAAGGATAATACACAGAGGAGCCATCTATAAGGATAATACACAGAGGAGCCATCTATAAGGGGGATAATACACAGAGGAGCCATCTATAAGGATAATACACAGAGGAGCCATCTATAAGGAGGATAATACACAGAGGAGCCATCTATAAGGAGGATAATACACAGAGGAGCCATGTATAAGGGGGATAATACACAGAGGAGCCATCTATAAGGATAATACACAGAGGAGCCATCTATAAGGGGGATAATACACAGAGGAGCCATCTATAAGGGGGATAATACACAGAGGAGCCATCTATAAGGATAATACACAGAGGAGCCATCTATAAGGAGGATAATACACAGAGGAGCCATCTATAAGGGGGATAATACACAGAGGAGCCATCTATAAGGGTAATACACAGAGGAGCCATCTATAAGGGGGATAATACACAGAGGAGCCATGTATAAGGATAATACACAGAGGAGCCATCTATAAGGGGGATAATACACAGAGGAGCCATCTATAAGGATAATACACAGAGGAGCCATCTATAAGGGGGATAATACACAGAGGAGCCATCTATAAGGGGGATAATACACAGAGGGGCCATCTATAAGGGGGATAATACACAGAGGAGCCATCTATAAGGGGGATAATACACAGAGGAGCCATCTATAAGGGGGATAATACACAGAGGGGCCATCTATAAGGATAATACACAGAGGAGCCATCTATAAGGGGGATAATACACAGAGGAGCCATCTATAAGGGGGATAATACACAGAGGAGCCATCTATAAGGATAATACACAGAGGAGCCATCTATAAGGATAATACACAGAGGAGCCATCTATAAGGGGGATAATACACAGAGGAGTCATCTATAAGGAGGATAATACACAGAGGAGCCATCTATAAGGAGGATAATACACAGAGGAGCCATCTATAAGGATAATACACAGAGGAGCCATCTATAAGGGGGATAATACACAGAGGAGCCATCTATAAGGATAATACACAGAGGAGCCATCTATAAGGAGGATAATACACAGAGGAGCCATCTATAAGGATAATACACAGAGGAGCCATCTATAAGGATAATACACAGAGGAGCCATCTATAAGGGGGATAATACACAGAGGAGCCATCTATAAGGGGGATAATACACAGAGGAGCCATCTATAAGGATAATACACAGAGGAGCCATCTATAAGGAGGATAATACACAGAGGAGCCATCTATAAGGATAATACACAGAGGAGCCATCTATAAGGAGGATAATACACAGAGGAGCCATCTATAAGGATAATACACAGAGGAGCCATCTATAAGGAGGATAATACACAGAGGAGCCATCTATAAGGATAATACACAGAGGAGCCATCTATAAGGATAATACACAGAGGAGCCATCTATAAGGATAATACACAGAGGAGCCATCTATAAGGGGGATAATACACAGAGGAGCCATCTATAAGAGGGATAATACACAGAGGAGCCATCTATAAGGATAATACACAGAGGAGCCATCTATAAGGATAATACACAGAGGAGCCATCTATAAGGGGGATAATACACAGAGGAGCCATCTATAAGGGGGATAATACACAGAGGAGCCATCTATAAGAGGGATAATACACAGAGGAGCCATCTATAAGGATAATACACAGAGGAGCCATCTATAAGGGGGATAATACACAGAGGAGCCATCTATAAGGATAATACACAGAGGAGCCATCTATAAGGGGGATAATACACAGAGGAGCCATCTATAAGGAGGATAATACACAGAGGAGCCATCTATAAGGAGGATAATACACAGAGGAGCCATCTATAAGGGGGATAATACACAGAGGAGCCATCTATAAGGGGGATAATACACAGAGGAGCCATCTATAAGAGGGATAATACACAGAGGAGCCATCTATAAGGATAATACACAGAGGAGCCATCTATAAGGATAATACACAGAGGAGCCATCTATAAGGAGGATAATACACAGAGGAGCCATCTATAAGGATAATACACAGAGGAGCCATCTATAAGGGGGATAATACACAGAGGAGCCATCTATAAGGATAATACACAGAGGAGCCATCTATAAGGGGGATAATACACAGAGGAGCCATCTATAAGGATAATACACAGAGGAGCCATCTATAAGGGGGATAATACACAGAGGAGCCATCTATAAGGATAATACACAGAGGAGCCATCTATAAGGGGGATAATACACAGAGGAGCCATCTATAAGGATAATACACAGAGGAACCGTCTATAAGGATAATACACAGAGGAGCCATCTATAAGGAGGATAATACACAGAGGAGCCATCTATAAGGATAATACACAGAGGAGCCATCTATAAGGATAATACACAGAGGAGCCATCTATAAGGATAATACACAGAGGAGCCATCTATAAGGGGATAATACACAGAGGAGCCATCTATAAGGAGGATAATACACAGAGGAGCCATCTATAAGGGGGATAATACACAGAGGAGCCATCTATAAGGGGGATAATACACAGAGGAGCCATCTATAAGGATAATACACAGAGGAGCCATCTATAAGGAGGATAGTACACAGAGGAGCCATCTATAAGGAGGATAATACACAGAGGAGCCATCTATAAGGATAATACACAGAGGAGCCATCTATAAGGGAGCTACACAGAGGGGGCATCTATAAGGATAATACACAGAGGAGCCATCTATAAGGATAATACACAGAGGAGCCATCTATAAGGATAATACACAGAGGAGCCATCTATAAGGATAATACACAGAGGAGCCATCTATAAGGATAATACACAGAGGAGCCATCTATAAGGATAATACACAGAGGAGCCATCTATAAGGGGGATAATACACAGAGGAGCCATCTATAAGGATAATACACAGAGGAGCCATCTATAAGGATAATACACAGAGGAGCCATCTATAAGGGGGATAATACACATAGGAGCCATCTATAAGGATAATACACAGAGGAGCCATCTATAAGGGGGATAATACACAGAGGAGCCATCTATAAGGGGGATAATACACAGAGGAGCCATCTATAAGGGGGATAATACACAGAGGAGCCATCTATAAGGAGGATAATACACAGAGGAGCCATCTATAAGGGGGATAATACACAGAGGAGCCATCTATAAGGAGGATAATACACAGAGGAGCCATCTATAAGAGGGATAATACACAGAGGAGCCATCTATAAGGATAATACACAGAGGAGCCATCTATAAGGATAATACACAGAGGAGCCATCTATAAGGGGGATAATACACAGAGGAGCCATCTATAAGGGGGATAATACACAGAGGAGCCATCTATAAGGGGGATAATACACAGAGGAGCCATCTATAAGGAGGATAATACACAGAGGAGCCATCTATAAGGGGGATAATACACAGAGGAGCCATCTATAAGGATAATACACAGAGGAGCCATCTATAAGGGGGATAATACACAGAGGAGCCATCTATAAGGATAATACACAGAGGAGCCATCTATAAGGATAATACACAGAGGAGCCATCTATAAGGGGGATAATACACAGAGGAGCCATCTATAAGGATAATACACAGAGGAGCCATCTATATGGATAATACACAGAGGAGCCATCTATAAGGAGGATAATACACAGAGGAGCCATCTATAAGGATAATACACAGGGGAGCCATCTATAAGGAGGATAATACACAGAGGAGCCATCTATAAGGAGGATAGTACACAGAGGAGCCATCTATAAGGAGGATAATACACAGAGGAGCCATCTATAAGGAGGATAATACACAGAGGAGCCATCTATAAGGGGGATAATACACAGAGGGGCCATCTATAAGGATAATACACAGAGGAGCCATCTATAAGAGGGATAATACACAGAGGAGCCATCTATAAGGAGGATAATACACAGAGGAGCCATCTATAAGGGGGATAATACACAGAGGAGCCATCTATAAGGGGGATAATACACAGAGGAGCCATCTATAAGGATAATACACAGAGGAGCCATCTATAAGGAAAATACACAGAGGAGCCATCTATAAGGGGGATAATACACAGAGGAGCCATCTATAAGGGGGATAATACACAGAGGAGCCATCTATAAGGGGGATAATACACAGAGGAGCCATCTATAAGGGGGATAATACACAGAGGAGCCATCTATAAGGGGGATAATACACAGAGGAGCCATCTATAAGGATAATACACAGAGGAGCCATCTATAAGGATAATACACAGAGGAGCCATCTATAAGGGGGATAATACACAGAGGAGCCATCTATAAGGATAATACACAGAGGAGCCATCTATAAGGGTAATACACAGAGGAGCCATCTATAAGGAGGATAATACACAGAGGAGCCATCTATAAGGGGGATAATACACAGAGGAGCCATCTATAAGGAGGATAATACACAGAGGAGCCATCTATAAGGATAATACACAGAGGAGCCATCTATAAGGATAATACACAGAGGAGCCATCTATAAGGGGGATAATACACAGAGGAGCCATCTATAAGGATAATACACAGAGGAGCCATCTATAAGGGTAATACACAGAGGAGCCATCTATAAGGATAATACACAGAGGAGCCATCTATAAGGATAATACACAGAGGAGCCAGCTATAAAGGGGATAATACACAGAGGAGCCATCTATAAGGAGGATAATACACAGAGGAGCCATCTATAAGGGGGATAATACACAGAGGAGCCATCTATAAGGATAATACACAGAGGAGCCATCTATAAGGAGGATAATACACAGAGGAGCCATCTATAAGGATAATACACAGAGGAGCCATCTATAAGGATAATACACAGAGGAGCCATCTATAAGGGGGATAATACACAGAGGAGCCATCTATAAGGATAATACACAGAGGAGCCATCTATAAGGATAATACACAGAGGAGCCATCTATAAGGGGGATAATACACAGAGGAGCCATCTATAAGGGGGATAATACACAGAGGAGCCATCTATAAGGATAATACACAGAGGAGCCATCTATAAGGAGGATAATACACAGAGGAGCCATCTATAAGGATAATACACAGAGGAGCCATCTATAAGGATAATACACAGAGGAGCCATCTATAAGGATAATACACAGAGGAGCCATCTATAAGGATAATACACAGAGGAGCCATCTATAAGGGGGATAATACACAGAGGAGCCATCTATAAGGATAATACACAGAGGAGCCATCTATAAGGATAATACACAGAGGAGCCATCTATAAGGGGGATAATACACAGAGGAGCCATCTATAAGGGGGATAATACACAGAGGAGCCATCTATAAGGATAATACACAGAGGAGCCATCTATAAGGGGGATAATACACAGAGGAGCCATCTATAAGGGGGATAATACACAGAGGAGCCATCTATAAGGATAATACACAGAGGAGCCATCTATAAGGAGGATAATACACAGAGGAGCCATCTATAAGGGGGATAATACACAGAGGAGTCATCTATAAGGAGGATAATACACAGAGGAGCCATCTATAAGGAGGATAATACACAGAGGAGCCATCTATAAGGATAATACACAGAGGAGCCATCTATAAGGGGGATAATACACAGAGGAGCCATCTATAAGGATAATACACAGAGGAGCCATCTATAAGGAGGATAATACACAGAGGAGCCATCTATAAGGATAATACACAGAGGAGCCATCTATAAGGATAATACACAGAGGAGCCATCTATAAGGAGGATAATACACAGAGGAGCCATCTATAAGGGGGATAATACACAGAGGAGCCATCTATAAGGGTAATACACAGAGGAGCCATCTATAAGGAGGATAATACAAAGAGGGGGCATCTATAAGGATAATACACAGAGGAGCCATCTATAAGGTGGATAATACACAGAGGAGCCATCTATAAGGGGGATAATACACAGAGGAGCCATCTATAAGGGGGATAATACACAGAGGAGCCATCTATAAGGATAATACACAGAGGAGCCATCTATAAGGGGGATAATACACAGAGGAGCCATCTATAAGGAGGATAATACACAGAGGAGCCATCTATAAGGATAATACACAGAGGAGCCATCTATAAGGGGGATAATACAAAGAGGAGCCATCTATAAGAGGGATAATACACAGAGGAGCCATCTATAAGGATAATACACAGAGGAGCCATCTATAAGGATAATACACAGAGGAGCCATCTATAAGGAGGATAATACACAGAGGAGCCATCTATAATGGATAATACACAGAGGAGCCATCTATAAGGAGGATAATACACAGAGGAGCCATCTATAAGGATAATACACAGAGGAGCCATCTATAAGGGGGATAATACACAGAGGAGCCATCTATAAGGATAATACACAGAGGAGCCATCTATAAGGGGGATAATACACAGAGGAGCCATCTATAAGGATAATACACAGAGGAGCCATCTATAAGAGGGATAATACACAGAGGAGCCATCTATAAGGGGGATAATACACAGAGGAGCCATCTATAAGGAGGATAATACACAGAGGAGCCATCTATAAGGGGGATAATACACAGAGGAGCCATCTATAAGGATAATACACAGAGGAGCCATCTATAAGGATAATACACAGAGGAGCCATCTATAAGGGGGATAATACACAGAGGAGCCATCTATAAGGATAATACACAGAGGAGCCATCTATAAGGAGGATAATACACAGAGGAGCCATCTATAAGGAGGATAATACACAGAGGAGCCATGTATAAGGGGGATAATACACAGAGGAGCCATCTATAAGGATAATACACAGAGGAGCCATCTATAAGGGGGATAATACACAGAGGAGCCATCTATAAGGGGGATAATACACAGAGGAGCCATCTATAAGGATAATACACAGAGGAGCCATCTATAAGGAGGATAATACACAGAGGAGCCATCTATAAGGGGGATAATACACAGAGGAGCCATCTATAAGGGGGATAATACACAGAGGAGCCATCTATAAGGGGGATAATACACAGAGGAGCCATCTATAAGGATAATACACAGAGGAGCCATCTATAAGGATAATACACAGAGGAGCCATCTATAAGGGGGATAATACACAGAGGAGCCATCTATAAGGGGGATAATACACAGAGGAGCCATCTATAAGGATAATACACAGAGGAGCCATCTATAAGGAGGATAATACACAGAGGAGCCATCTATAAGGGGGATAATACACAGAGGAGCCATCTATAAGGATAATACACAGAGGAGCCATCTATAAGGGGGATAATACACAGAGGAGCCATCTATAAGGGGGATAATACACAGAGGAGCCATCTATAAGGGGGATAATACACAGAGGAGCCATCTATAAGGATAATACACAGAGGAGCCATCTATAAGGGGGATAATACACAGAGGAGCCATCTATAAGGATAATACACAGAGGAGCCATCTATAAGGAGGATAATACACAGAGGAGCCATCTATAAGGATAATACACAGAGGAGCCATCTATAAGGATAATACACAGAGGAGCCATCTATAAGGGGGATAATACACAGAGGAGCCATCTATAAGGGGGATAATACACAGAGGAGCCATCTATAAGGAGGATAATACACAGAGGAGCCATCTATAAGGGGGATAATACACAGAGGAGCCATCTATAAGGAGGATAATACACAGAGGAGCCATCTATAAGGATAATACACAGAGGAGCCATCTATAAGGGGGATAATACAAAGAGGAGCCATCTATAAGAGGGATAATACACAGAGGAGCCATCTATAAGGATAATACACAGAGGAGCCATCTATAAGGAGGATAATACACAGAGGAGCCATCTATAATGGATAATACACAGAGGAGCCATCTATAAGGAGGATAATACACAGAGGAGCCATCTATAAGGATAATACACAGAGGAGCCATCTATAAGGGGGATAATACACAGAGGAGCCATCTATAAGGATAATACACAGAGGAGCCATCTATAAGGGGGATAATACACAGAGGAGCCATCTATAAGGATAATACACAGAGGAGCCATCTATAAGAGGGATAATACACAGAGGAGCCATCTATAAGGGGGATAATACACAGAGGAGCCATCTATAAGGAGGATAATACACAGAGGAGCCATCTATAAGGGGGATAATACACAGAGGAGCCATCTATAAGGAGGATAATACACAGAGGAGCCATCTATAAGGAGGATAATACACAGAGGAGCCATCTATAAGGATAATACACAGAGGAGCCATCTATAAGGGGGATAATACACAGAGGAGCCATCTATAAGGATAATACACAGAGGAGCCATCTATAAGGAGGATAATACACAGAGGAGCCATCTATAAGGATAATACACAGAGGAGCCATCTATAAGGATAATACACAGAGGAGCCATCTATAAGGGGGATAATACACAGAGGAGCCATCTATAAGGGGGATAATACACAGAGGAGCCATCTATAAGGATAATACACAGAGGAGCCATCTATAAGGGGGATAATACACAGAGGAGCCATCTATAAGGAGGATAATACACAGAGGAGCCATCTATAAGGATAATACACAGAGGAGCCATCTATAAGGGGGATAATACAAAGAGGAGCCATCTATAAGAGGGATAATACACAGAGGAGCCATCTATAAGGATAATACACAGAGGAGCCATCTATAAGGATAATACACAGAGGAGCCATCTATAAGGAGGATAATACACAGAGGAGCCATCTATAATGGATAATACACAGAGGAGCCATCTATAAGGATAATACACAGAGGAGCCATCTATAAGGAGGATAATACACAGAGGAGCCATCTATAAGGATAATACACAGAGGAGCCATCTATAAGGGGGATAATACACAGAGGAGCCATCTATAAGGATAATACACAGAGGAGCCATCTATAAGGGGGATAATACACAGAGGAGCCATCTATAAGGATAATACACAGAGGAGCCATCTATAAGAGGGATAATACACAGAGGAGCCATCTATAAGGGGGATAATACACAGAGGAGCCATCTATAAGGGGGATAATACACAGAGGAGCCATCTATAAGGAGGATAATACACAGAGGAGCCATCTATAAGGGGGATAATACACAGAGGAGCCATCTATAAGGATAATACACAGAGGAGCCATCTATAAGGATAATACACAGAGGAGCCATCTATAAGGGGGATAATACACAGAGGAGCCATCTATAAGGATAATACACAGAGGAGCCATCTATAAGGAGGATAATACACAGAGGAGCCATCTATAAGGAGGATAATACACAGAGGAGCCATGTATAAGGGGGATAATACACAGAGGAGCCATCTATAAGGATAATACACAGAGGAGCCATCTATAAGGGGGATAATACACAGAGGAGCCATCTATAAGGGGGATAATACACAGAGGAGCCATCTATAAGGATAATACACAGAGGAGCCATCTATAAGGAGGATAATACACAGAGGAGCCATCTATAAGGGGGATAATACACAGAGGAGCCATCTATAAGGGGGATAATACACAGAGGAGTTATCTATAAGGGGGATAATGCACAGAGGAGCCATGTATAAGGATAATACACAGAGGAGCCATCTATAAGGGGGATAATACACAGAGGAGCCATCTATAAGGATAATACACAGAGGAGCCATCTATAAGGGGGATAATACACAGAGGAGCCATCTATAAGGGGGATAATACACAGAGGAGCCATCTATAAGGGGGATAATACACAGAGGGGCCATCTATAAGGATAATACACAGAGGAGCCATCTATAAGGGGGATAATACACAGAGGAGCCATCTATAAGGGGAATAATACACAGAGGAGCCATCTATAAGGATAATACACAGAGGAGCCATCTATAAGGATAATACACAGAGGAGCCATCTATAAGGGGGATAATACACAGAGGAGCCATCTATAAGGGGGATAATACACAGAGGAGCCATCTATAAGGATAATACACAGAGGAGCCATCTATAAGGAGGATAATACACAGAGGAGCCATCTATAAGGGGGATAATACACAGAGGAGTCATCTATAAGGAGGATAATACACAGAGGAGCCATCTATAAGGATAATACACAGAGGAGCCATCTATAAGGGGGATAATACACAGAGGAGCCATCTATAAGGATAATACACAGAGGAGCCATCTATAAGGAGGATAATACACAGAGTAGCCATCTATAAGGATAATACACAGAGGAGCCATCTATAAGGATAATACACAGAGGAGCCATCTATAAGGGGGATAATACACAGATGAGCCATCTATAAGGGGGATAATACACAGAGGAGCCATCTATAAGGGGGATAATACACAGAGGAGCCATCTATAAGGATAATACACAGAGGAGTCATCTATAAGGGGGATAATACACAGAGGAGCCATCTATAAGGAGGATAATACACAGAGGAGCCATCTATAAGGATAATACACAGAGGAGCCATCTATAAGGGGGATAATACAAAGAGGAGCCATCTATAAGAGGGATAATACACAGAGGAGCCATCTATAATGGGGATAATACACAGAGGAGCCATCTATAAGGATAATACACAGAGGAGCCATCTATAAGGAGGATAATACACAGAGGAGCCATCTATAATGGATAATACACAGAGGAGCCATCTATAAGGAGGATAATACACAGAGGAGCCATCTATAAGGATAATACACAGAGGAGCCATCTATAAGGGGGATAATACACAGAGGAGCCATCTATAAGGATAATACACAGAGGAGCCATCTATAAGGGGGATAATACACAGAGGAGCCATCTATAAGGATAATACACAGAGGAGCCATCTATAAGAGGGATAATACACAGAGGAGCCATCTATAAGGGGGATAATACACAGAGGAGCCATCTATAAGGAGGATAATACACAGAGGAGCCATCTATAAGGGGGATAATACACAGAGGAGCCATCTATAAGGATAATACACAGAGGAGCCATCTATAAGGATAATACACAGAGGAGCCATCTATAAGGGGGATAATACACAGAGGAGCCATCTATAAGGATAATACACAGAGGAGCCATCTATAAGGAGGATAATACACAGAGGAGCCATCTATAAGGAGGATAATACACAGAGGAGCCATGTATAAGGGGGATAATACACAGAGGAGCCATCTATAAGGAGGATAATACACAGAGGAGCCATCTATAAGGAGGATAATACACAGAGGGGCCATCTATAAGGATAATACACAGAGGAGCCATCTATAAGGGGGATAATACACAGAGGAGCCATCTATAAGGGGGATAATACACAGAGGAGCCATCTATAAGGATAATACACAGAGGAGCCATGTATAAGGATAATACACAGAGGAGCCATCTATAAGGGGGATAATACACAGAGGAGCCATCTATAAGGGGGATAATACACAGAGGAGCCATCTATAAGGATAATACACAGAGGAGCCATCTATAAGGAGGATAATACACAGAGGGGCCATCTATAAGGATAATACACAGAGGAGCCATCTATAAGGGGGATAATACACAGAGGAGCCATCTATAAGGATAATACACAGAGGAGCCATCTATAAGGGGGATAATACACAGAGGAGCCATCTATAAGGATAATACACAGAGGAGCCATCTATAAGGAGGATAATACACAGAGGAGCCATCTATAAGGGGGATAATACACAGAGGAGCCATCTATAAGGGGGATAATACACAGAGGAGCCATCTATAAGGGGGATAATACACAGAGGAGCCATCTATAAGGATAATACACAGAGGAGCCATCTATAAGGGGGATAATGCACAGAGGAGCCATCTATAAGGATAATACACAGAGGAGCCATCTATAAGGGGGATAATACACAGAGGAGCCATCTATAAGGATAATACACAGAGGGGCCATCTATAAGGAGGATAATACACAGAGGAGCCATCTATAAGGATAATACACAGAGGAGCCATCTATAAGGATAATACACAGAGGAGCCATCTATAAGGATAATACACAGAGGAGCCATCTATAAGGATAATACACAGAGGAGCCATCTATAAGGGGGATAATACACAGAGGAGCCATCTATAAGGAGGATAATACACAGAGGAGCCATCTATAAGGATAATACACAGAGGAGCCATCTATAAGGAGGATAATACACAGAGGAGCCATCTATAAGGGGGATAATACACAGAGGAGCCATCTATAAGGATAATACACAGAGGAGCCATCTATAAGGATAATACACAGAGGAGCCATCTATAAGGGGGATAATACACAGAGGAGCCATCTATAAGGATAATACACAGAGGAGCCATCTATAAGGGGGATAATACACAGAGGAGCCATCTATAAGGGGGATAATACACAGAGGAGCCATCTATAAGGGGGATAATACACAGAGGAGCCATCTATAAGGGGGATAATACACAGAGGAGCCATCTATAAGGATAATACACAGAGGAGCCATCTATAAGGATAATACACAGAGGAGCCATCTATAAGGATAATACACAGAGGAGCCATCTATAAGGGGGATAATACAAAGAGGAGCCATCTATAAGGAGGATAATACACAGAGGAGCCATCTATAAGGGGGATAATACACAGAGGAGCCATCTATAAGGAGGATAATACACAGAGGAGCCATCTATAAGGAGGATAATACACAGAGGAGTCATCTATAAGGATAATACACAGAGGAGCCATCTATAAGGGGGATAATACACAGAGGAGCCATCTATAAGGGGGATAATACACAGAGGAGCCATCTATAAGGATAATACACAGAGGAGCCATCTATAAGGATAATACACAGAGGAGCCATCTATAAGGGGGATAATACACAGAGGAGCCATCTATAAGGATAATACACAGAGGAGCCATCTATAAGGGATAATACACAGAGGAGCCATCTATAAGGATAATACACAGAGGAGCCATCTATAAGGATAATACACAGAGGAGCCATCTATAAGGGGGATAATTCACAGAGGAGCCATCTATAAGGAGGATAATACACAGAGGAGCCATCTATAAGGGGGATAATACACAGAGGGGCCATCTATAAGGATAATACACAGAGGAGCCATCTATGAGGATAATACACAGAGGAGCCATCTATAAGGGGGATAATACACAGAGGAGCCATCTATAAGGATAATACACAGAGGAGCCATCTATAAGGGGGATAATACACAGAGGAGCCATCTATAAGGATAATACACAGAGGAGCCATCTATAAGGATAATACACAGAGGAGCCATCCATAAGGAGGATAATACACAGAGGAGCCATCTATAAGGGGGATAATACACAGAGGAGCCATCTATAAGGGGGATAATACACAGAGGAGCCATCTATAAGGATAATACACAGAGGAGCCATCTATAAGGAGGATAATACACAGAGCAGCCATCTATAAGGGGGATAATACACAGAGGAGCCATCTATAAGGGGGATAATACACAGAGGAGCCATCTATAAGGGGGATAATACACAGAGGAGCCATCTATAAGGATAATACACAGAGGAGCCATCTATAAGGGGGATAATACACAGAGGAGCCATCTATAAGGGATAATACACAGAGGAGCCATCTATAAGGGGGATAATACACAAAGGAGCCATCTATAAGGATAATACACAGAGGAGCCATCTATAAGGAGGATAATACACAGAGGAGCCATCTATAAGGAGGATAATACACAGAGGAGCCATCTATAAGGAGGATAATACACAGAGGAGCCATCTATAAGGATAATACACAGAGGAGCCATCTATAAGGGGGATAATACACAGAGGAGCCATCTATAAGGAGGATAATACACAGAGGAGCCATCTATAAGGGGGATAATACACAGAGGAGCCATCTATAAGGATAATACACAGAGGAGCCATCTATAAGGATAATACACAGAGGAGCCATCTATAAGGATAATACACAGAGGAGACATCTATAAGGGGGATAATACACAGAGGAGCCATCTATATGGATAATACACAGAGGAGCCACCTATAAGGGGGATAATACACAGAGGAGCCATCTATAAGGATAATACACAGAGGAGCCATCTATAAGGATAATACACAGAGGAGCCATCTATAAGGGGGATAATACACAGAGGAGCCATCTATAAGGAGGATAATACACAGAGGAGCCATCTATAAGGATAATACACAGAGGAGCCATCTATAAGGAGGATAATACACAGAGGAGCCATCTATAAGGGGGATAATACACAGAGGAGCCATCTATAAGGAGGATAATACACAGAGGAGCCATCTATAAGGGGGATAATACACAGAGGAGCCATCTATAAGGGGGATAATACACAGAGGAGCCATCTATAAGGATAATACACAGAGGAGCCATCTATAAAGAGGATAATACACAGAGGAGCCATCTATAAGGGGGATAATACACAGAGGAGCTATCTATAAGGGGGATAATACACAGAGGAGCCATCTATAAGGATAATACACAGCGGAGCCATCTATAAGGATAATACACAGAGGAGCCATCTATAAGGAGGATAATACACAGAGGAGCCATCTATAAGGAGGATAATACACAGAGGAGCCATCTATAAGGATAATACACAGAGGAGCCATCTATAAGGGGGATAATACACAGAGGAGCCATCTATAAGGATAATACACAGAGGAGCCATCTATAAGGAGGGATAATACACAGAGGAGCCATCTATAAGGGGGATAATACACAGAGGAGCCATCTATAAGGGGGATAATACACAGAGGAGCCATCTATAAGGGGGATAATACACAGAGGAGCCATCTATAAGGGGGATAATACACAGAGGGGCCATCTATAAGGATAATACACAGAGGAGCCATCTATAAGGATAATACACAGAGGAGCCATCTATAAGGATAATACACAGAGGAGCCATCTATAAGGATAATACACAGAGGAGCCATCTATAAGGATAATACACAGAGGAGCCATCTATAAGGATAATACACAGAGGAGCCATCTATAAGGGGGATAATACACAGAGGAGCCATCTATAAGGGGGATAATACACAGAGGAGCCATCTATAAGGATAATACACAGAGGAGCCATCTATAAGGATAATACACAGAGGAGCCATCTATAAGGAGGATAATACACAGAGGAGCCATCTATAACGGGGATAATACACAGAGGATCCATCTATAAGGGGGATAATACACAGAGAAGCCATCTATAAGGATAATACACAGAGGAGCCATCTATAAGGAGGATAATACACAGAGGAGCCATCTATAAGGATAATACACAGAGGAGCCATCTATAAGGATAATACACAGAGGAGCCATCTATAAGGAGGATAATACACAGAGGAGCCATCTATAAGGATAATACACAGAGGAGCCATCTATAAAGAGGATAATACACAGAGGAGCCATCTATAAGGATAATACACAGAGGAGCCATCTATAAGGATAATACACAGAGGAGCCATCTATAAGGAGGATAATACACAGAGGAGCCATCTATAAGGGGGATAATACACAGAGGAGCCATCTATAAGGATAATACACAGAGGAGCCATCTATAAGGGGGATAATACACAGAGGAGCCATCTATAAGGATAATACACAGAGGAGCCATCTATAAGGGGGATAATACACAGAGGAGCCATCTATAAGGATAATACACAGAGGAGCCATCTATAAGGATAATACACAGAGGAGCCATCTATAAGGGGGATAATACACAGAGGAACCATCTATAAGGATAATACACAGAGGAGCCATCTATAAGGGGGATAATACACAGAGGAGCCATCTATAAGGATAATACACAGAGGAGCCATCTATAAGGAGGATAATACACAGAGGAGCCATCTATAAGGATAATACACAGAGGAGCCATCTATAAGGAGGATAATACACAGAGGAGCCATCTATAAGGGGGATAATACACAGAGGAACCATCTATAAGGATAATACACAGAGGAGCCATCTATAAGGGGGATAATACACAGAGGAGCCATCTATAAGGGGGATAATACACAGAGGAGCCATCTATAAGGATAATACACAGAGGAGCCATCTATAAGGAGGATAATACACAGAGGAGCCATCTATAAGGATAATACACAGAGGAGCCATCTATAAGGATAATACACAGAGGAGCCATCTATAAGGGGGATAATACACAGAGGAGCAATCTATAAGGAGGATAATACACAGAGGAGCCATCTATAAGGGTAATACACAGAGGAGCCATCTATAAGGATAATACACAGAGGAGCCATCTATAAGGGGGATAATACACAGAGGAGCCATCTATAAGGAGGATAATACACAGAGGAGCCATCTATAAAGAGGATAATACACAGAGGAGCCATCTATAAGGGGGATAATACACAGAGGAGCCATCTATAAGGGGGATAATACACAGAGGAGCCATCTATAAGGGAGATAATACACAGAGGAGCCATCTATAAGGGGGATAATACACAGAGGAGCCATCTATAAGGGGGATAATACACAGAGGAGCCATCTATAAGGATAATACACAGAGGAGCCATCTATAAGGATAATACACAGAGGAGCCATCTATAAGGATAATACACAGAGGAGCCATCTATAAGGAGGATAATACACAGAGGAGCCATCTATAAGGATAATACACAGAGGAGCCATCTATAAGGATAATACACAGAGGAGCCATCTATAAGGATAATACACAGAGGAGCCATCTATAAGGATAATACACAGAGGCTGCATCTATAAGGGGGATAATACACAGAGGAGCCATCTATAAGGATAATACACAGAGGAGCCATCTATAAGGATAATACACAGAGGAGCCATCTATAAGGAGGATAATACACAGAGGAGCCATCTATAAGGGGGATAATACACAGAGGAGCCATCTATAAGGATAATACACAGAGGAGCCATCTATAAGGAGGATAATACACAGAGGAGCCATCTATAAGGATAATACACAGAGGAGCCATCTATAAGGATAATACACAGAGGAGCCATCTATAAGGAGGATAATACACAGAGGAGCCATCTATAAGGAGGATAATACACAGAGGAGCCATCTATAAGGATAATACACAGAGGAGCCATCTATAAGGGGGATAATACACAGAGGAGCCATCTATAAGGAGGATAATACACAGAGGAGCCATCTATAAGGATAATACACAGAGGAGCCATCTATAAGGAGGATAATACACAGAGGAGCCATCTATAAGGGGGATAATACACAGAGGGGCCATCTATAAGGGGGAATACACAGAGGAGCCATCTATAAGGATAATACACAGAGGAGCCATCTATAAGGATAATACACAGAGGAGCCATCTATAAGGATAATACACAGAGGAGCCATCTATAAGGATAATACACAGAGGAGCCATCTATAAGGAGGATAATACACAGAGGAGCCATCTATAAGGATAATACACAGAGGAGCCATCTATAAGGGGGATAATACACAGAGGAGCCATCTATAAGGATAATACACAGAGGAGCCATCTATAAGGATAATACACAGAGGAGCCATCTATAAGGAGGATAATACACAGAGGAGCCATCTATAAGGGGGATAATACACAGAGGAGCCATCTATAAGGGGGATAATACACAGAGGAGCCATCTATAAGGGGGATAATACACAGAGGAGCCATCTATAAGGGAGATAATACACAGAGGAGCCATCTATAAGGGGGATAATACACATGGGGGATAATACACAGAGGAGCCATCTATAAGGGGGATAATACACAGAGGAGCCATCTATAAGGATAATACACAGAGGAGCCATCTATAAGGGGGAATACACAGAGGAGCCATCTATAAGGATAATACACAGAGGAGCCATCTATAAGGATAATACACAGAGGAGACATCTATAAGGATAATACACAGAGGAGCCATCTATAAGGAGGATAATACACAGAGGAGCCATCTATAAGGAGGATAATACACAGAGGAGCCATCTATAAGGAGGATAATACACAGAGGAGCCATCTATAAGGAGGATAATACACAGAGGAGCCATCTATAAGGATAATACACAGAGGAGCCATCTATAAGGATAATACACAGAGGAGCCATCTATAAGGAGGATAATACACAGAGGAGCCATCTATAAGGAGGATAATACACAGAGGAGCCATCTATAAGGATAATACACAGAGGAGCCATCTATAAGGGGGATAATACACAGAGGAGCCATCTATAAGGAGGATAATACACAGAGGAGCCATCTATAAGGATAATACACAGAGGAGCCATCTATAAGGGGGATAATACACAGAGGGGCCATCTATAAGGATAATACACAGAGGGGGCATCTATAAGGATAATACACAGAGGAGCCATCTATAAGGGATAATACACAGAGGAGCCATCTATAAGGATAATACACAGAGGAGCCATCTATAAGGATAATACACAGAGGAGCCATCTATAAGGATAATACACAGAGGAGCCATCTATAAGGGGGATAATACACAGAGGAGCCATCTATAAGGATAATACACAGAGGAGCCATCTATAAGGGTAATACACAGAGGAGCCATCTATAAGGGGGATAATACACAGAGGAGCCATCTATAAGGAGGATAATACACAGAGGAGCCATCTATAAGGGGGATAATACACAGAGGAGCCATCTATAAGGATAATACACAGAGGAGCCATCTATAAGGGGGTAATACACAGAGGAGCCATCTATAAGGGGGATAATACACAGAGGAGCCATCTATAAGGAGGATAATACACAGAGGAGCCATCTATAAGGGGGCTACACAGAGGAGCCATCTATAAGGGGGATAATACACAGAGAAGCCATCTATAAGGAGGATAATACACAGAGGAGCCATCTATAAGGATAATACACAGAGGAGCCATCTATAAGGGATAATACACAGAGGAGCCATCTATAAGGAGGGATAATACACAGAGGAGCCATCTATAAGGATAATACACAGAGGAGCCATCTATAAGGATAATACACAGAGGAGCCATCTATAAGGATAATACACATAGGAGCCATCTATAAGGGGGATAATACACAGAGGAGCCATCTATAAGGATAATACACAGAGGAGCCATCTATAAGGATAATACACATAGGAGCCATCTATAAGGGGGATAATACACAGAGGAGCCATCTATAAGGGGGATAATACACAGAGGAGCCATCTATAAGGAGGATAATACACAGAGGAGCCATCTATAAGGATAATACACAGAGGAGCCATCTATAAGGGATAATACACAGAGGAGCCATCTATAAGGAGGGATAATACACAGAGGAGCCATCTATAAGGATAATACACAGAGGAGCCATCTATAAGGATAATACACAGAGGAGCCATCTATAAGGATAATACACATAGGAGCCATCTATAAGGGGGATAATACACAGAGGAGCCATCTATAAGGATAATACACAGAGGAGCCATCTATAAGGGGGATAATACACAGAGGAGCCATCTATAAGGGGGATAATACACAGAGGAGCCATCTATAAGGGTAATACACAGAGGAGCCATCTATAAGGGGGATAATACACAGAGGAGCCATCTATAAGGGTATTACACAGAGGACCCATCTATAAGGGGGATAATACACAGAGGAGCCATCTATAAGGATAATACACAGAGGAGCCATCTATAAGGAGGATAATACACAGAGGAGCCATCTATAAGGGGGATAATACACAGTGGAGCCATCTATAAGGGGGATAATACACAGAGGAGCCATCTATAAGGATAATACACAGAGGAGCCATCTATAAGGAGGATAATACACAGAGGAGCCATCTATAAGGATAATACACAGAGGAGCCATCTATAAGGATAATACACAGAGGAGCCATCTATAAGGATAATACACAGAGGAGCCATCTATAAGGGGGATAATACACAGTGGAGCCATCTATAAGGGGGATAATACACAGAGGAGCCATCTATAAGGATAATACACAGAGGAGCCATCTATAAGGAGGATAATACACAGAGGAGCCATCTGTAAGGATAATACACAGAGGAGCCATCTATAAGGATAATACACAGAGGAGCCATCTATAAGGATAATACACAGAGGAGCCATCTATAAGGGGGATAATACACAGAGGAGCCATCTATAAGGATAATACACAGAGGAGCCATCTATAAGGAGGATAATACACAGAGGAGCCATCTATAAGGAGGATAATACACAGAGGAGCCATCTATAAGGGGGATAATACACAGAGGAGCCATCTATAAGGAGGATAATACACAGAGGAGCCATCTATAAGGGGGATAATACACAGAGGAGCCATGTATAAGGGGGATAATACACAGAGAGGCCGTCTATAAGGATAATACACAGAGGAGCCATCTATAAGGATAATACACAGAGGAGCCATCTATAAGGATAATACACAGAAGAGCCATCTATAAGGATAATACACAGAGGAGCCATCTATAAGGGGGATAATACACAGTGGAGCCATCTATAAGGGGGATAATACACAGAGGAGCCATCTATAAGGGGGATAATACACAGAGGAGCCATCTATAAGGATAATACACAGTGGAGCCATCTATAAGGATAATACACAGAGGAGCCATCTATAAGGATAATACACAGAGGAGCCATCTATAAGGAGGATAATACACAGAGGAGCCATCTATAAGGAGGATAATACACAGAGGAGCCATCTATAAGGATAATACACAGAGGAGCCATCTATAAGGATAATACACAGAGGAGCCATCTATAAGGGATAATACACAGAGGAGCCATCTATAAGGAGGATAATACACAGAGGAGCCATCTATAAGAGGGATAATACACAGAGGAGCCATCTATAAGGATAATACACAGAGGAGCCATCTATAAGGAGGATAATACACAGAGGAGCCATCTATAAGGGGGATAATACACAGAGGAGCCATCTATAAGGATAATACACAGAGGAGCCATCTATAAGGATAATACACAGAGGAGCCATCTATAAGGAGGGATAATACACAGAGGAGCCATCTATAAGGGGGATAATACACAGAGGAGCCATCTATAAGGGGGATAATACACAGAGGAGCCATCTATAAGGGGGATAATACACAGAGGAGCCATCTATAAGGATAATACACAGAGGAGCCATCTATAAGGGGGATAATACACAGAGGAGCCATCTATAAGGGGGATAATACACAGAGGAGCCATCTATAAGGGGGATAATACACAGAGGAGCCATCTATAAGGGGGATAATACACAGAGGAGCCATCTATAAGGATAATACACAGAGGAGCCATCTATAAGGATAATACACAGAGGAGCCATCTATAAGGGGGATAATACACAGAGGAGCCATCTATAAGGATAATACACAGAGGAGCCATCTATAAGAGGGATAATACACAGAGGAGCCATCTATAAGGATAATACACAGAGGAGCCATCTATAAGGAGGATAATACACAGAGGAGCCATCTATAAGGGGGATAATACACAGAGGAGCCATCTATAAGGATAATACACAGAGGAGCCATCTATAAGGATAATACACAGAGGAGCCATCTATAAGGAGGGATAATACACAGAGGAGCCATCTATAAGGGGGATAATACACAGAGGAGCCATCTATAAGGGGGATAATACACAGAGGAGCCATCTATAAGGGGGATAATACACAGAGGAGCCATCTATAAGGATAATACACAGAGGAGCCATCTATAAGGGGGATAATACACAGAGGAGCCATCTATAAGGGGGATAATACACAGAGGAGCCATCTATAAGGGGGATAATACACAGAGGAGCCATCTATAAGGGGGATAATACACAGAGGAGCCATCTATAAGGATAATACACAGAGGAGCCATCTATAAGGATAATACACAGAGGAGCCATCTATAAGGGGGATAATACACAGAGGAGCCATCTATAAGGATAATACACAGAGGAGCCATCTATAAGGATAATACACAGAGGGGCCATCTATAAGGATAATACACAGAGGAGCCATCTATAAGGGGGATATTGCACAGAGGAGCCATCTATAAGGATAATACACAGAGGAGCCATCTATAAGGGGGATAATACACAGAGGAGCCATCTATAAGGGGGATAATACACAGAGGAGCCATCTATAAGGGGGATAATACACAGAGGGGCCATCTATAAGGGGGATAATACACAGAGGAGCCATCTATAAGGATAATACACAGAGGAGCCATCTATAAGGGGGATAATACACAGAGGAGCCATCTATAAGGATAATACACAGAGGAGCCATCTATAAGGATAATACACAGAGGAGCCATCTATAAGGAGGATAATACACAGAGGAGCCATCTATAAGGGGGATAATACACAGAGGAGCCATCTATAAGGATAATACACAGAGGAGCCATCTATAAGGGATAATACACAGAGGAGCCATCTATAAGGGGGATAATACACAGAGGAGCCATCTATAAGGATAATACACAGAGGAGCCATCTATAAGGATAATACACAGAGGAGCCATCTATAAGGGGGATAATACACAGAGGAGCCATCTATAAGGATAATACACAGAGGAGCCATCTATAAGGATAATACACAGAGGAGCCATCTATAAGGGGGATAATACACAGAGGAGCCATCTATAAGGGGGATAATACACAGAGGAGCCATCTATAAGGAGGATAATACACAGAGGAGCCATCTATAAGGATAATACACAGAGGAGCCATCTATAAGGATAATACACAGAGGAGCCATCTATAAGGATAATACACAGAGGAGCCATCTATAAGGAGGATAATACACAGAGGAGCCATCTATAAGGGGGATAATACACAGAGGAGCCATCTATAAGGATAATACACAGAGGAGCCATCTATAAGGATAATACACAGAGGAGCCATCTATAAGGGGGATAATACACAGAGGAGCCATCTATAAGGGGGAATACACAGAGGAGCCATCTATAAGGATAATACACAGAGGAGCCATCTATAAGGATAATACACAGAGGAGCCATCTATAAGGATAATACACAGAGGAGCCATCTATAAGGGGGATAATACACAGAGGAGCCATCTATAAGGGGGATAATACACAGAGGAGCCATCTATAAGGGGGATAATACACAGAGGAGCCATCTATAAGGGGGATAATACACAGAGGAGCCATCTATAAGGATAATACACAGAGGAGCCATCTATAAGGGGGATAATACACAGAGGAGCCATCTATAAGGGGGATAATACACAGAGGAGCCATCTATAAGGGGGATAATACACAGAGGAGCCATCTATAAGGATAGTACACAGAGGAGCCATCTATAAGGAGGATAATACACAGAGGAGCCATCTATAAGGGGGATAATACACAGAGGAGCCATCTATAAGGAGGATAATACACAGAGGAGCCATCTATAAGGGGGATAATACACAGAGGAGCCATCTATAAGGATAATACACAGAGGAGCCATCTATAAGGAGGATAATACACAGAGGAGCCATCTTTAAGGGGGATAATACACAGAGGCTGCATCTATAAGGGGGAATACACAGAGGAGCCATCTATAAGGAGGATAATACACAGAGGAGCCATCTATAAGGAGGATACACAGAGGAGCCATCTATAAGGAGGATAATACACAGAGGAGCCATCTATAAGGAGGATAATACACAGAGGAGCCATCTATAAGGGGGAATACACAGAGGAGCCATCTATAAGGGGGATAATACACAGAGGAGCCATCTATAAGGGGGAATACACAGAGGCTGCATCTATAATGGGAGCTGTTGTTTTATTGTCACCAAATGATTTGCTCCACAAAGGGGCCCACTGAGGCTCTGTCGCCAAGAGGCCCCAAAAACCATGAGCTGACCCTAGGGCTGACCCGATTCCAGCCCATGCTTGCAGGACCCCATAGTACACGCGCCCCGTAGCAGTGGCATGGTCTGCCTTCATGGTAGCTACAACCACTGGGTTTGGTGCACTGGATGGGGGCTACCACCTGCCCACCTTGCTTCATGAATGATCAGTAACGTCGTTTTGGCTGCTGCTTACTGTAGGGTGCCAGATGATTATTCATCACAAGGGGCGGGTACCGCACCAAGGGCCGTAATCCATATTGATACATCAGAGGATTGCTGGGAACCGTGGCTTCAGATCGAGGTAAAACAACTACCCCGCCCTATGGGAAGGTAGCTGCAGTTTAGACGCTTTCTCTGAGATATAGGACACAAGCTGTTGGATTTGGGATCCAGTTAGTTGGCAGAGAGTTTTCCTTCTTTATCCTAGACTGGCATCTTCTTGTCTCCCTCAGGAATCTCAGTTCTGCGGATGTCGGGCGTAAGGCCATGCGCGATGTGCCAGGGCTGGTGGACTCGCTCCTCCATTATATCCAGCAGTGTGTGGCTGCTAATCGTCCAGATGACAAGGTACTCCTCCTGCCTGTTACTGTGTACTGCGCCTCCTCCTCCTGCCTGTTACTGTGTACCGCGCCTCCTCCTCCGGCCTGTTACTGTGTACTGCGCCTCCTCCTCCTGCCTGTTACTGGGTAATCCGCCTCCTCCTCCTGCCTGTTACTGGGTACTCCGCCTCCTCCTCCTGCCTGTTACTGGGTACTCCGCCTCCTCCTCCTGCCTGTTACTGTGTACTGTGGCCTCCTCCTCCTCCTGCCTGTTACTGTGTACTGCGCCTCCTCCTCCTGCCTGTTACTGGGTAATCCGCCTCCTCCTCCTGCCTGTTACTGTGTACTGCGGCCTCCTCCTCCTCCTGCCTGTTACTGTGTACTGCGCCTCCTCCTCCTGCCTGTTACTGTGTACTGCGCCTCCTCCTCCTGCCTGTTACTGTGTACTGCGCCTCCTCCTCCTGCCTGTTACTGGGTAATCCGCCTCCTCCTCCTGCCTGTTACTGGGTACTCCGCCTCCTCCTCCTGCCTGTTACTGGGTACTCCGCCTCCTCCTCCTGCCTGTTACTGTGTACTGTGGCCTCCTCCTCCTCCTGGCTGTTATTGTGTACTGCGCCTCCTCCTCCTGCCTGTTACTGGGTAATCCGCCTCCTCCTCCTGCCTGTTACTGTGTACTGCGCCTCCTCCTCCTGCCTGTTACTGTGTACTGCGCCTCCTCCTCCTGCCTGTTACTGTGTACTGCGCCTCCTCCTCCTGCCTGTTACTGTGTACTGCGCCTCCTCCTCCTGCCTTTTACTGGGTAATCCGCCTCCTCCTGCCTGTTACTGTGTACTGCGGCCTCCTCCTCCTCCTGCCTGTTACTGTGTACTGCGCCTCCTCCTCCTGCCTTTTACTGTGTACTGCGCCTCCTCCTCCTGCCTGTTACTCCGTACTGCGCCTCCTCCTCCTGGGGTTCTTACATACGTGTCTACTCATACAGTCCGTGGAGAACTGCGCCTGCATTCTGCATAACCTCTCTTACCACCTGGACTCCGAGGTGCCCAATAGATACTCCCAGCTGAACGAGCAGATGTTACGTAACCAGCAGACAGAGAAGACCTCCACCGGCTGCTTCAGCAACAAAAGTGACAAGATTCAGGTAAACCCCATCTTTTCTCTATAGCCTCTGTGGTGCCTGACCTCATCTCTGTAAACTGCTACCAAAAATGACTCCTTACCCCCCAGAAGTCTTTAAAGTGTCGGCCACTAACTACCCACTTCCTTCCTAACAAAGGTAACAGTCCCAGTAACAACACACAGGAAGGTTAGCTAGTGCGTTGTCCTGCAGAGAGCTAGTGCTAGTGCTATATACCATTATTATTGGGATCTGCACTGCCCATGCAATAAAAGTCAAGGTGCCCCCTCATGTCAGCAGGTGTAATCCATTCTTTCCTACTGTGTGTACACAGTCCTGCCTCCTATGTGGAATCTCCAGCTTCCTTTAGTCTTCCCAACTGGACCACTGTAGAGCACGTTCTGGCTTGTGTCCTTCCTCTACAGAGTCTAGCAACCAAAAACCTCTGCACTTCCTCTACCCATGTGACTTCCTATCTACAGCCCCTGTAAGGTGTACTCTGAATGGGTGAAGAGTGCATATGTAAGAAGTAAAGAGAGAAATGATAGGACAGAAGAAGAAAACACGCTCATTGGTCTACAGATCCATGTGACATACAAATAGACAATAACCCTTGCAATACTACAGCTGTGCAGTAACTAAGTACATATACTTACAATAGTGACATCTTGTGGCGAAACTTGGTTACCACTACATTACCACTTACATACAAAAAGTACAGGCTTTTGCAAAGGGTGTAACTACTAACAACACCCGTGGTGGGACACCACATACTCCCCCACTTGAGAAAACCCATCCACTGCGTAACACCTTGAGGAAAAGACTGGACGTTTGGTTAAAGGCACAGCATGGGTTATGAAATGCAATCATATATTATATAACAGTTTAACTACAACAGCAATAATAACAGTGCATAGGCAACAATCCAATTGTCCATAGTGCATTTAGTCCATGGCTTTTCTTTTCCAAATCCCTAACTAATCTAAACTAAAGTTAACTACACTACTTATAACTATGAGGGATAGAATAAATCGAAGGGCAAAACTAAACAAAAACCAGGTCATGGTAACGAGCTGGTGGTTGACCTTTAGTTGGTCTTGTAGATCTTCTTAATTGAGGGCTCTCTTCTGGGAGGACAACAGAGTCAATTTGGTGATTGTCTGCCAGATCATAGGAAGGGAGGTGATCTGGGCTTCTTGGCTGACCATAGGAAACCTCTGCCGGAACTGGACCAGTAGTCAGGCTGCAGGGCAGATAGAGGAGTTCTGTGTTCAGGAGCACTTCTCCTATTGAAGGCAGGCGAGCTGGAACAGAGTACTCTTTAGTCCTTTAGACAGCCAATGGTTTAGTGGGTAAGACTCTGTTGCTGCAGAGTTTCAGTCTGTTGCGATGGACATTTATGGGCGATTTCCCAACTTTTTGGATCTGGTACACGCCAGCAGCTTCATTGGGAATAGAGATGATGGCATAGGGATCTTCCTCCCACAACGGATCAAGTTTGCCAGAATGATGACCATCTTTCAGACAGACTTTATCACCAATTTTGAGAAGTTTGGCATTGGCATGCAGTTATATTCTTCCTCTTGGGCTTCTTAGATTCTCCGCTGGTGCTCTTGAATCCAGTCTGTTTGTGGTAACAGGTTAGGAAAATCTGTAACTCGGATGCCTAAGGCCGTGTCCTTAGGAAGCTGGCCTTGTCGACCCGAACATCAAATAGAAGGGAATATAGCCAGTAGAACAGTGAACGGTGTTGTTGTAGATTTCAACTAGTTCTCCCAGGAGATCAGGCCATTCGCCCGGCTTGGATACTGCAGCTGTTCTCAGCATGTGGATGACCAGTTGATTCATGCATTCACACAGTCCATTTCCCTGGGGGTGATACGCCGTAGTTCTGAGTTTCTTGGACTCGTGATATTGGCAGAGTTATTGAAAGAGCTCAGACTCAAACGCCGGACCTTGATCTGAAAGAATGGTTTCAGGGCAACCATAGTGCTTGATGTAATGGTGATGCAGCATAGTAGCTATGGTTCTTGCTGTCAAGTCCTTCACTGGGACGACTACCGCCCACTTACTGTAGTGGTCCATCATGGTCAGGGTGGAGCTGTAGCCGGATCTAGTAGGGGCCAATTTCACATGGTCTAGGGCCACAATTTCTCCTGGTCTGGAGGTGCTGATGGGATGTAGAGGGGCCCTGGCATCTGTCTTCTCTCTTTTGGCAAGATTGCAATCGGGACAATTTTTGTCAGTCTTCATACCGACCCAATAGAATCTTCTCCAGATCGTAGTTTCTGTTTTGTGTACTTCGAAGTGGCCGGACCGATCATGGTAGGCATTAAAGACCATCTTGATGAGGATCTGTTGGACGCTTTCTCCTGTGACAGGATCTAAGAAGTTCCAGAGAAGTAGGCCTCTCTGTGGGAAGAGACATTTTCTTTGGCGCCAGAGTCTTTGTAGCTCAATGAGCGGTGAGCTTTGTGCAACCTAATAAGTATCTTGCCTGTAAACAGGTAGTCTTGAAGCTCTCCAAACACATGGCTTTCCGCCTGAAGTTGCTTCCATTTAGACAGGTCATGACGAGGGTCAACTTTAGGATCTTTTTTCTCTTGCTTGGCCAGTAAGCAGGATAATGCATCAGCATTCAAATTGGCTTTGCCACTGCGGTATTTGATAGTGAAGCTAAAAATTCACCAGACGTGAGGCCCATCTAAGGCACCAAGCTTAGCAGTGTTGAGGTGTGCCAGGGGGTTGTTATCCGTATACACTGTGAAACTGGAGGCCGACAGATAGTCTCTGAATTTTTCTGTGACAGCCTAGACCAAGGCCAAGAGTTCTAGTTTGAATGAGCTATAATTTTGATAATTTTTCTCTCTTTCCCTGAGGCTTCTGCTGGCATAAACGATTACTCGCTCCTTGTTATCTTGGACTTGGGAGAGGACAGCTCCTAGGCCTTGGTAGCTGGCATCAGTGTACAGACGGAATGGCTGCGAGTAGGCCAGAATTGGAGGTTGAGTAAAAAGGGCCTTCAAGACTTGGAAAGCTTCTTCCTGTTCCTGTTGCCAGTTGATGGACGGTCTCATTCCAGGAACATCTGTTGGACAGTCACACAGTAACTCTGTCAAGGGAGCGGCAAAGTGTGGGATGAAACACCTGTAGTACCCAGCAAATCCCAGGAAGCTTCTGACGTCCTTCTCGGTTTTGGGTGGAGCCCAATTGGTAACTGCAGCTGTCTTCTCCAGATTAGGCTGGACGCCTGTAGAACTAACAACACGGCCCAGGTAATTGACGGGGCTTCAACAAATGACACGTGGAGGGCTTGATCTTTAAGGCGTGACAAATAAGGACTTGAACCTCTGTCAGGTGCTGTAAGTGATTCTGATAGGAGCCAGAACACACAATAACATCATCAAGGTACAGCAGAACAGACATCTCTCCATCAAATGCTGGAAGGTTGCAGGAGCATTGCATAGGCCAAATGGCATCCCATTAAATTCGTATAGTCCCATGGGAGTAGTGAAAGCAGTTTTCTCCCTATCTTCTGGGGGGGCGACAGATACTTGCCAGTATCCGCTGGTCAAGTCCAGGGTGATAAAGTAGGATACCGATCCAGGTGCTGCAAGTGATTCTTCTATCCTATGGAGAGGATAGGCGTCCTTGTGAGTCACGTTATTACGTTTCCTGTAGTCCTTTCTGACCAGGACAATGGGCGCAGCCCAAGGACTACGGCTGTCTTGAATCACGCCAGCATCTTTCATCTCTTGGATCAGTTCTTTAACTGGCTGATACATTGCTGGTGCAATGGGGCGATGTCGCTTCTTGATTGGCGGGTGTTCGCCTGTATTTATGTGATGTTGTAGTAGGGTAGTCTTCCCTACTGATGTCTCTTTACTACTTTGAGAACCCCATTGACATACTCTGGAGCAGTATTGGCATTTCCTATATGGATGTCAGACCACCAAGGGGTGTTAGGCGTGGAAGCAGAACTAAAGGTTCACGGACCTCTGCTTAGCCTTAGGGTTCCCTGCCAGGACATCTTCTGGATGCAGCTGGCACAGCTGGGCCACTGCATGGTATTTAGGAAGTCTTGCTGGAACATCACTGAGGTTCACCAGATGGACAGGTACTCGCCCGTTAGACACTGTGACAAGGCTTCTGGCTGCTCTGATGAGAGGGTGTCCTTCCACATTGATGGGATCCAGGGTAGCTTGGTAATCTTCATTCCCTATGCCGGGTTGTGCTCAGCACCATATCACCACTTCACTATTGGCAAGAAGGAATACTGGACGTGGGTCTGCGATTCTGACTCTGCATATCTCTCCCTTGGAATTGGCGAACTTCTGCTGGGCACTAAGCCGGCTAATAGCTTTCTGGATGGAGGATCTGTCAAAAGGAGGAACCAAAGAGAGAGGGGCATGCAAGGCTTCAAGAACGTCACTGACACAGTGCCTGATTACATTCATATCCAGTACCATATCAGAACTCGTATGGGTGTACCATTACTTGGCAGTGACAGACCTCCTGGAAATTCACCAGACAGTTCAGAACAGTCAAAATGCTTTTTAACCACTTGGTGATCAATAGTAGTGACTTGGGAGACAGTGTCTATTAGGGTACAAACACACACACCGTATATGCAGCAGATACGCAGCAAATACGCAGCAGATACGCAGCAGATCTGCAGCAGATTTGATGGTGAAGACTTGATGCTGTGTTCAGTTATTTAGATCTAATCTGCTGCGTATCTGCTGCGTATTTGCTGCGTATCGCAGCAGTAAATATGATGCGTATACGGTGTGTGTGTTTGTACCCTTAGTATGCAAAAGAAGAGCCCGTGGAGCCTCATTGAAGAGTCTGGAAACACAGGACTAGCCAGATATCCCTCCAGGAAGAACCCAATTTTGGTGGTTTCCTTACGAGCCGCCCCTTGGCTGGGTCCTTCCTGGAGGGATATCTGGCTAGTCCTGTGTTTCCAGACTCTTCGATGAGGCTCCACAGGCTCTTCTTTTGCATATTCATGTTTCCCTGGGAGCAATGCACCTAGGATTTCACGGCATTGAGCGCTTTCACTAGCAGCCGGCAGTGTTGTCGTTTAGGCTGGTCTCCATAAGATCAGCGATCTGTTTCTCTTATAGTGTCTATTAGTGCATCTAAGGGGATACCATTGACCCGGACAGTTACATGGGGGCAGGATGATAAGAACCTCCATTCCCACTTGGATGCCTTCTTGGACCTTGTAAGTTTTCCACCCGAGAGTCGGTCCCTTGCCTTGGGGGCATCTCGTTTAACTGGTAGCAATCCTGTCTATAGTGGTCAGGTCTCCAACAGAAAGTACAGTAGAGAGGGCCCTCTCCTAGGGGGAGGAGGTTCAGGGCCGGCAAGCCGGATAAGGGGTGCAGGTGGTCGGCTGCAAGAGGACTCTCTAGAGTTGGGGGCAGGTTGCGTTTGTAAGTCTTTTAGGGCCTGACATAAATTTTTGAGGGTCTCTGCTATGGCTTCTACTTGCTCTTGCAGAGGATTTGTAGGGACAGTTGCAGCCTGTAAAGCCTGGCTTGGTGGAGTGGCAATAAGCACTGGTGGAGCTGGTGGAGAGGGGGCTGTATAGGGTGTCTCTGCAGGAGAGTGCCTGGAGGGATGAGTGATTTGAGCGCCAGACTTTTAAATTCTGTAAATGGCATGCCCGGTTTTGTTTGGCTAAGTCCCGGAGTCTATCCTGTGTGGACCTGGATCTACACCTTCTATGCATCTGTCCATGATGATGCGTTCTGCATCTGCAGGTGTGAAGGTGTCTACTTGGCGTACAGCTGTGAAGCCAGCGTGTAGTGTGAGTGCATAGTCTCGGAGAGTCTCACCTGGCTGCTGATGCCTGTCATAGAACTAGAGTCTTACTTCTGAGGGTGACTGGATCTCAAATTCCTCTTTTAACTTACGGAGGATGGCATCAACGCTGGTCTTGTGAGTGGGTGCCCAGGTGCGAACTTTCTCAGCTGCTGATCCTTCTAGCTGGTCTAGGGGAATCTCCACCTGTTGCTCAGGAGACAAGGAGAGAAATTTTAATGATCTGCGTAATTCCTCACTGGAATGGGCCAGTGTCCCTGGGGCACCTTGGTAAAATGGTAGGTTGGTGGGGCGTAGGAAGATGGAAGCAGGGTGAGCTGCCATTGCAGGGGCAATTGAGAATGTAGCACTGAAGGCTGCAGGTGATGCTGACAATGCTTGCGACATCAACGACTTGCTGGTCGTCACTATCTGAGGCAGACATAGTGTAGGCTGGAGCTGGGAGAGCGTGGAGGCTGTTGTAGGATGGTTCTGGTAGTCACTCCTGCTGCTTTCGGGCTGCATGGGACTTGTAGTGTGCCGCTGGGTGGACTTGAGGCTGTGGGGGAGATTGGCAAGATGGCGCCATCAGAACATCCGGTTGATGCTCTTGTCCTTCCTGGTTCTCCCACTGAGTGGCACTGGTGCATTGGCAGGCTTTTGGCGGAATTTTCCCGCTGTTACTTTGGCGGACTTTCAAAGGGTGATGGCGCAGTCAGTTATCACAGAACACAGTCCTGTTACCAATAAAGATGGCTCCCCCACTTCTACATGCACAGTTAGGGCGATTCTCTTCAGGGCAATAGGGGTTTTGGTGCTTAGTACTTTGCAACTCGCTTCAGCGATAAGGAGCACAAAGTTCTTGGCAATCTTTCTTTAGAGCAACAGTTCTTTAGGGTAGCGATTATAGGCAACAACAAGGCTTATATCCTGTTCGGGGCGCCAATTCTGTGGTGGCCCCTTGGTATGAAGGTGGGACGGCTGGTCACTTGCCAGATGGTTGAGCGGGACGCCACTCCTGTGGTGGTTGGCCGAGATATAGCCGGGCCCAAAGATGTTGTGTCGTGACGCTAGTGCCGGTTGGGCACACAGGTATGGTGGCACACCTGCTTTTATTTTAAAGGGCCAGTTATACCTTGTTCCCCTGTGGACAGTGACCTGCCTGGTTCTTGCGGGGTCCCTTGGCTTGTTTTCACGGTGGTCCGGAGTGGAATAATGACCCACCCGGACTATTGGCACTGCCACCCACCCAAAGGGGAGATAACCCAAGGAATGTTCATGTGCTGTGTTTGTGCAGAATGAGAAATCACAGAGTCTCTTTATCATAAATAAAATCTGCTTTAGACGGGTTCACACTAATTCTCGCGGATAAACTCCGTGGAATTCCGTCGGCTGTACGCGCACATGGCCACGCGCCTTTCCGCCCGCTCCATAGACACCATTCTATGGGCCGGCTGATTCCGCATTCTATGGGCCGGCTGAGGAGAAAAGGTTAACTTCATGTGCTTGAGTCTGCCTCTAGACTGCACACTAAGATTGGGGACCAGGCAGAGGTATCCTTCCTCTACAGAGTCTAGCGACCAAAAACCTCTGCACTTCCTCTACCCATGTGACTTCCTGTCTACAGCCCCTGTAAGGTGTGCTGTGAGTGGGTGAAGAGTGCATATGTAAGAAGTAAAGAGAGAAATGATAGGACAGAAGAAGAAAACACGCTCATTGGTCTACAGATCCATGTGACATACAAATAGACAATAACCCTTGCAATACTACAGCTGTGCAGTAACTAAGTACATATACTTACAATAGCGACATCTTGCGGTGAAACTTGGTTACTACTACATCACCACTTACATACAAAAAGTACAGGCTTTTGTGAAGGGTGTAACTATTAGCAACACCCGTGGTGGGATACCACATCCTGACCTCTATATAATAGTGTCTGCAGTCTGGAAGCACAGACAGATATATGACAGGTCCCAGGTGTGTCCTGACCTCTATATACAGCAGTCTGAAAGCACAGACAGATATATGAGGGATCCCAGGTGTCCCCTTACCTCCTATCATCTCACAGAATTGTTGTTCTTGTCTTGTCTTGCAGAATAATAATTTTGAGTTGCCGCTTCCAGAAGAAGATGCGAACCCCAGGGGGGCCGGCCTGCTGTGCCATTCCAACGCCATCCGTACTTACCTGTCTCTTCTAGGACAAAGCAAGAAGGACTCCACATTAGAGGCCTGTGCCGGAGCTCTGCAGAACCTTACTGCCAGCAAGGGCCCAGTGAGTAACACCTGTATAGTAATACTCTGTGTATAGCAACGCCTGTATAGTAATACTGTGTATAGTAACACCTGTATAGTAATACTCTGTGTATAGCAACACCTGTATAGTAATACTCTGTATAGTAAGACTCTGTCAGGGCCAGACTGGCCAAATGCCATAAGGGCTGGTGGCCTCCGGGGGCCGGTCCCATGCTCCTCCTGACCCAGCGACTCCTTTCCCCTACCATAGGGAAAAGGAGTCACTGGGCCAGGAGAAAGACTGGATCGGCCACCGGATGATGCGCGGCTGCCAGGGGTGTCGCGTCCTATCCCTGGCAGCACGCGCATCATAGAGCTCTCTGTGCGCCTGTGACTTCCGGTACAGGGAGCGCACGTTAGAGACGCTCCCTGTGATGGAAGTCCCAGCCCCCAGCTCTCTGATGCGTGCGCTGCCCAAGGATAGGACACGGCAGCCGCGCATCATCCGGGGGCCAGACGGAGGCTGGAGAAGAAGAGAGGCTTGACGGGGGAGCGGGTTGTTTGGTGAGTTGTGTTGTATTATTTTTGTATCTTCTTTGTATGGGTGGGGGGAGAGGAGAAGGGACCATCTATAGGGGGGGGGGGGAGAAGGGGCCAGCTATAAGGGGGGGAGGGGAGAAGGGGCCAGCTATAAGAGGGGGAGAGAAGGGACCATCTATAGGGGGGTGGAGGAGAAGGGGCCATCTATAAGGGGGGAGGGGAGAAGGGGCCAGCTATAAGGGGGGGGGGAGGAGAAGGGGCCAGCTATAAGGGGGGAGAGGAGAAGAGGCCAGCTATAAGGGGGGGAGAGGAGAAGAGGCCAGCTATAAGGGGGAGAGGAGAAGAGGCCAGCTATAAGGGGGGAGAGGAGAAGAGGCCAGCTATAAGGGGGGGAGAGGAGAAGAGGCCATCTATAAGGGGGGAGAGAAGAAGGGGCCAGTTATAAGGGGGGGAGAGAAGGGACCAGCTAGAAGGGGGGGGGAGTAGGGACCAGCTATAAGGGGGGGGGAGAGTAGAAGGCCATCTATGAGGAGGGGGGAAAGGAGAAGCGGCCATCCATAAGGGGGGGGGCGGAGAGAGAAGGGGCCAGCTATAAGGGGGGGCGGGGAGAGAAGGGGCCAGCTATAAGGGTGGGGAGAGAAGGGGCCATCTATAAGGGTGGGGAGAGAAGGGGCCATCTATAAGAGGGGTGTGGCGGAGAGGAGAAGGGGCCATCTATAAGGGGGGGGGGAGAAGGGGCTAGCTATAAGGGGGGGAGAAGGGACCAGCTATACGGGGGGAGAGGAGAAGGGGCCATCTAAAAGCGGGGGAGGAGAGAAGTGGCCATCTATAAGGGGAGGGGGAGAAAGCCATCTTTAAGGGTGGGGAGAGAAGGGGCTATCTATAAGGGGGGAAGAGGAGAAGGGGCCATCTATAAGGGGGGGAGAGAGAAAGGGACAGCTATAAGGGGGGGGGCATCTATAAGGGGGGAGTAGAGAAGGGACCAGCTATAAGGGGGGAGAGAAGAAGGAGCCATCTATAAGTAGGGGGGAGAGGAGAAGTGGCCATCTATAAGGTTTGAAGAGGAGAAGGGGCCATCTATAAGGGGAGAGGAGAGGAGAAGTCGCCATCTATAAGGGGAGGGGGGGGGGAGAGAAGAAGTGGCCATCTATAAGGGGAGGGGGGGGGAGGAATAGCCATCTATAAGGGGTGGGGAGAAAGGGCCATCTATAAGGGGGAGGAGAGAAGGGACCAGCTATAAGAGGGGAGAGGAGAAGTGGCCATCTATAAGTAGGGGGGAGAGGAGAAGTGGCCATCTATAAGGGGAGGGGGGGAGAAGGGGCCATCTATAAGGGAGGGGGGGAGAAGGGGCCATCTATAAGGAGGGGGGATAGAAGGGGCCATCTATAAGGGGGGGAGAGGAGAAAGGGCCATCTATAAGGGGGGGAGAGGAGAAGAGGCCATCTATAAGGGGGGGGGAGGAGAAGGTGCCAGCTATAAGGGGGGGAGAGGAGAAGGGGCCAGCTATAAGGGGAAGAGGAGAAGGGGCCAGCTATAAGGGGGGGGGGAAGAGAAGGGACCAGCTATAAGGGGGGGAGAGGAGAAGGGGCCATCTATAAGGGGAGGGGGGGAGAAGGGGCCATCTATATGGGGGGAGAGGAGAAGGGGCCATCTATGAGGAGGGGGGAAAGGAGAAGCGGCCATCTATGAGGAGGGGGGAAAGGAGAAGCGGCCATCTATAAGGGGGGGCAGAAGGAGAAGGGGCCAGCTATAAGGGGGGGCGGGGAGAGAAGGGGCCAGCTATAAGGGTGGGGAGAGAAGGGGCCATCTATAAGGGGGGTGTGGGGGAGAGGAGAAGGGGCCATCTATAAGAGGGGGAGAAGGGGCTAGCTATAAGGGGGGGGGAGAAGGGACCAGCTATACGGGGGGAGAGGAGAAGGGGCCATCTAAAAGCGGGAGAGGAGAGAAGTGGCCATCTATAAGGGGAGGGGGAGAAATAGCCATCTTTAAGTGTGGGGAGAGAAGGGGCTATCTATAAGGGGGGGGAAGAGAAGGGGCCATCTATAAGGGGGGGGGGGGAGAGAGAAAGGGCCAGCTATAAGGGGGGGGCATCTATAAGGGGGGAGTAGAGAAGGGACCAGCTATAAGGGGGGAGAGGAGAAGGAGCCATCTATAAGTAGGGGGGAGAGGAGAAGTGGCCATCTATAAGGGGAGGGGGAGGAGAAGGGGCCATCTATAAGGGAGGGGGGAGAATGGACCATCTATAAGGAGGGGGGATAGAAGGGGCCATCTATAAGGGGGGGAAAGGAGAAGGGGCCATCTATAAGGTGGGAAGAGGAGAAGGGGCCATCTATAAGGGGAGAGGAGAGGAGAAGTCGCCATCTATAAGGAGGGGGGAGAGGAGAAGTCGCCATCTATAAGGGGAGGGGGGGGAGAGGAGAAGTCGCCATCTATAAGGGGAGGGGGGGGAGAGGAGAAGTCGCCATCTATAAGGGGAGGGGGGGGAGAGAAGAAGTGGCCATCTATAAGGGGAGGGGGGGGAGAAATAGCCATCTTTAAGGGTGGGGAGAGGGGGCCATCTATAAAGGGGGAGGAGAGAAGGGACCAGCTATAAGGGGGGAGAGGAGAAGTGGCCATCTATAAGTAGGGGGGAGAGGAGAAGTGGCCATCTATAAGGGGAGGGGGGGAGAAGGGGCCATCTATAAGGGAGGGGGGAGAAGGGGCCATCTATAAGGAGGGGGGAGAGAAGGGGCCATCTATAAGGGGGGAGAGGAGAAGGGGCCATCTATAAGCGGGGGAGAAGAAGGGGCCATCTATAAGCGGGGGAGGAGAAGGGGCCATCTATAAGGGGGGAGGAGAGGAGACGTGGACATCTATAAGGAGGGGGGAGAGGAGAAGTGGCCATCTATAAGGAGGGGGGAGAGGAGAAGTCGCCATCTATAAGGGGGGGGGAAGAGGAGAAGTCGCCATCTATAAGGGGAGGGGGGGAGAGGAGAAGTCGCCATCTTTAAGGAGGGGGGGAGAGGAGAAGGGGCAATCTATAAGGGAGGGGGGAGAGGGAAGTGGCCATCTATAAGGGAAGGGAGGAGAGGAGAATTAGCCATCTATAAGGGGAGGGGGGGAGAGAAGGGGACAGCTATAAGGGAGGGGGGGGAGAAGGGGCCATCTATAAGGGAGGTAGGGAGAGGAGAAGGGGTCATCTATAAGGGGAGAGAGGAGAAGGGGCCATCTATAAGGGAGGGGAGAGAGGAGAAGGGGCCATCTATAAGGGAGGGGGGAGAGGAGAAGTGGCCATCTATAAGGAGGGGGGAGAGAAGAAGGGGCCATCTATAAGGAGGGGGGAGAGAAGAAGGGGCCATCTATAAGGGGGGGCATAGGGGGAAAGGGGGCCTATAAGGGGACAACATAGAGGGAGAGAAGGCCATCTATAAGGGGGGGAGAGAAGGGGCCATCTATAAGGGAGGTAGGGAAATGAGAAGTGGCCATCTATAAGGAGGGAAGGAGAGGGGAAGGGGCCATCTATAAGGGAGGGGGAGAGGAGAAGTGGCCATCTATAAGGAAGGGGGGGGGAGAGGAGAAGTGGCCATCTATAGGGGGGGGAGAAGGGGCCATCTATAAGGGGGGAGAGGAGAAGGGGCAATCTATAAGGAGGAGGGGCCATCTGTAAGGGGAGGGGGGGAAGGGGCCATCTGTAAGGGGGGGGAGGAGAGGAGAAGTGGCCATCTATAAAGAGGGGGGGAGAGGAGAAGAGGCCATCTATAAGGGAGGGGCGAGAGGAGAAGGGGCCATCTATAAGGGAGGGGGGGGAGAGAATGGGCCATCTATAAGGAGGGGGGAGAGGAGAAGGGGCGAGAGGAAAAGGGGCCATCTATAAGGAGGGGGGAGTGGAGAAGGGGCCATCTATAAGGAGGGGGGAGAGAAGAAGGGGCCATCTATAAGGAGGGGGGAGAGGAGAAGGAGCCATCTATAAGGTGGGGGACAACAAAAAAGGAGAGGGGGCCATCTATAAGATGGGGGACAACAAAGGGGAAGAGGGGGCCATTTATAAGGGGGGGAAACATAGGGGGAGAGGGGGCCTATAAGGGGACGACATAGAGGGAGAGAAGGACATCTATAATGGGGGGCATCTATAAGGGAACAATATAGGTGGAGAGAAGGACATCTATAAGGGGGGGCCATCTATAAGGGGACAACATAGTAGGGGCATCATGGGAGGGGCCGTCTGTAAGGGGGACAACACAAGGGAGCCATCTAAAAAGGGAACCATCTATAAGGAGAGGCTACAGAGAGGAGGGGGATGCACAGGTGGGGGGGGAGGGGTCTCAAGTACATGCACAAGGGGCCACCTATATGGTGGCTACATAGTGGGGGCATATACTAAAGGGGATACACAGAGGGGGACCATCTATAAGGAGGCTACATAGAGTGGGTATATACTATAAGGGGGTCATAGAGTCAGCCTACCCAGTGAATGAGGGCACAAAGGGGCCAATATAGATGTGCAGTGTGTAGAGAGATGAGGATGGGAAGGAGTGAGGTGCCTAATATGTCTGTTTGGCAGATTCTTTGGATTTGTGGCTCAGAGAAGTTCTCATATTGGCCCAGGACAGATGGAGAAGAAAATGAAAAGGGAAGAACTCTGATCAAAGAAGATGTCCCCTGTGAGTCACCTGATGTAACTGCACTGTAATGTATATGGAGTACAGAACTTGTGTAAAGCTGTGGCTACCTCTATATTAGTGGATGAGGTGATAATGATCTGTGGATCTTATTCAGTAGCAGCGGTGGTGTTAGTCAGTATGTGGTGGTGTTAGTCAGTATGCAAGGATATTAGTCAGTATGCGGTGGTATTAGTCAGTATATGGGGGTATTAGTCAGTATGTGGTGGTGTTAGTCAGTATGCAAGGATATTAGTCAGTATGCGGTGGTATTAGTCAGTATATGGGGGTATTAGTCAGTATATGGGGGTGTTAGTCAGTATGCGGTGGAATTAGTCAGTATGTGGTGGCATTAGTAAGTATGTGGTGGTATTAGTCAGTATGCGGTGGTATTAGTCAGTATGCGGTGGTATAAGTCAGTATGCAGTGGAATTAGTCAGTATGCGGTGGTGTTAGTATGTTAGCATATTTGTATGTTAGTATATAACTGTGTTAGTAAATTAGTATAATAGTACATTAGCATATAAGTATGTTAGTATACTAGTATGTTAGCATGTTAGTATATTAGTATAATAGTATGTTATTATGTTAGTATATTATTATGTTATTAGGTTAGTATGTTCGTATATTATCTTGTGCTTTCTTTCTAGATGTCCAGTGGAATGAGTCAGATAATTGGACTGAAAGAAAACGGCCTTTCCCAGATCTCACGTTTGCTTCAATCGGGAAACTCTGACGTGGTAAAAACAGGGACGTCGCTCCTCAGCAATATGTCTCGCCATCCGTCTCTGCACAGGAGTATGGGTAAGGCGGCCATTACAATATCCACGGGCGGCCATTACAATATCCACGGGTAGGGTCACCTCTCGTTTTCTGCTATCCATTGGGAACTTGTCATAAAGAGATGCCAACATGTGGCCGCAATGTTCTATTGACCGTACTGGGCAGAGCGTGGTCGTACTGGGACTAGGTTCTCGACATTTTCTTACTGGGCAGAGCGTGGTTGTTCTGGGACTAGGTTCTCTCCATTTACTTACTGGGCAGAGCGTGGTTGTTCTGGGACTAGGTTCTCGACATTTTCTTACTGGGCAGAGCGTGGTTGTTCTGGGACTAGGTTCTCTCCATTTACTTACTGGGCAGAGCGTGGTTGTTCTGGGACTAGGTTCTCTCCATTTACTTACTGGGCAGAGCGTGGTCGTACTGGGACTAGGTTCTCTCCATTTTCTTACTGGGCAGAGCGTGGCTGGACTGGGACTAGGTTCTCTCCATTTACTTACTGGGCAGAGCGTGGTCGTACTGGGACTAGGTTCTCTCCATTTACTTACTGGGCAGAGCGTGGTCGTACTGGGACAAGGTTCTCTCCATTTACTTACTGGGCAGAGCGTGGTTGTTCTGGGACTAGGTTCTCGACATTTTCTTACTGGGCAGAGCGTGGTTGTTCTGGGACTAGGTTCTCGACATTTTCTTACTGGGCAGAGCGTGGCTGGACTGGGACGAGGTTCTCTCCATTTTCTTACTGGGCAGAGCGTGGTGGGACTGGGACTAGGTTCTCTCCATTTACTTAATGGGCAGAGCGTGGTCGTACTGGGACTAGGTTCTCTCCATTTACTTACTGGGCAGAGCGTGGTCGTACTGGGACAAGGTTCTCTCCATTTACTTACTGGGCAGAGCGTGGTCGTACTGGGACTAGGTTCTCTCCATTTACTTACTGGGCAGAGCGTGGTCGTACTGGGACAAGGTTCTCTCCATTTACTTACTGGGCAGAGCGTGGTCGTACTGGGACTAGGTTCTCGACATTTTCTTACTGGGCAGAGCGTGGTTGTTCTGGGACTAGGTTCTCGACATTTTCTTACTGGGCAGAGCGTGGTTGTTCTGGGACTAGGTTCTCGACATTTTCTTACTGGGCAGAGCGTGGTTGTTCTGGGACTAGGTTCTCGACATTTTCTTACTGGGCAGAGCGTGGCTGGACTGGGACGAGGTTCTCTCCATTTTCTTACTGGGCAGAGCGTGGTGGGACTGGGACTAGGTTCTCTCCATTTACTTACTGGGCAGAGCGTGGTCGTACTGGGACAAGGTTCTCTCCATTTACTTACTGGGCAGAGCGTGGTCGTACTGGGACTAGGTTCTCTCCATTTACTTACTGGGCAGAGCGTGGTCGTACTGGGACAAGGTTCTCTCCATTTACTTACTGGGCAGAGCGTGGTCGTACTGGGACTAGGTTCTCGACATTTTCTTACTGGGCAGAGCGTGGTTGTTCTGGGACTAGGTTCTCTCCATTTACTTACTGGGCAGAGCGTGGTCGTACTGGGACAAGGTTCTCTCCATTTTCTTACTGCATGCAAAAGAGGAGTCCGTGGAGCCTCATTGAAGAGTCTCAAAACACAGGACTAGCCAGATATCCCTCCGGGAAGGACCCAGCCAAGTGGCAGCTCCTGTTAGGAAACCACCAAATCCACCATATTAAGTGGCCCTATAAGTCAGTGTAATGACAAGGGACAAACCAAGGCTAGGTAACCATCCACAGACAGCTGTTTCGGGGTGTTGCCCCTCATCAGTGTGGAGCAGGATTCTGGCTAGGTGGGAGCAATGCCTAGTAGAGCCATAAGAGAAACAGATTGCTGAACTCAGGGAGAACAGCCAAACGACAACACTGCCGGCTGCCAATGAAAGCGCTCAATGCAGTGAAGTCCTAGGTGCATTGCCCCCTGGGAAACACGAGCATGCAAAAGAGGAGTCCGTGGAGCCTCATTGAAGAGTCTCAAAACACAGGACTAGCCAGATATCCCTCCGGGAAGGACCCAGCCAAGTGGCAGCTCCTGTTAGGAAACCACCAAATCCACCATATTAAGTGGCCCTATAAGTCAGTGTAATGACAAGGGACTGTTTCTCATTTTCTTACTGGGCAGAGCGTGGTGGGACTGGGACTAGGTTCTCGACATTTTCTTACTGGGCAGAGCGTGGTGGGACTGGGACTAGGTTCTCAACATTTTCTTACTGGGCAGAGCGTGGTTGTTCTGGGACTAGGTTCTCGACATTTTCTTACTGGGCAGAGCGTGGTGGGACTGGGACTAGGTTCTCTCCATTTTCTTACTGGGCAGAGCGTGGTGGGACTGGGACTAGGTTCTCTCCATTTTGTGGATTTATACAATTATTTTTGTGGGGATCATGACGGTGTTAGAGGAGTGCGGCAGGACCAGGAAGGTCAGTGGGCCCATTGAGGACACATTGGGCGGTACGCCGGCATCCCCTTGTGGTCAGTTACAGCCCGGCATTGGGCAGAGAGGGGAGCCTAGCCTATGCTCTACAATTCTTTCACTCCTCTAAGGTTTCTTTTGTTTGATTTGTTTTACTTCCTTTGCAGGTTCCCAGATCCTTCCCGATGTCTCTCGACTTCTGTCACAAACATCTGGAAATACCCCAAACTCTGAGGATATCCTGTCCTCTGCGTGCTACACCATGCGGAACCTCATCATGGCCCAGCCACAACTGGCAAAACAGAGCCTGTCCGGCAACCTGCTTGGAAATGTGGTCAACATGTGCAAGAATGGGTAAGTGTTTCTGTTATCCACCGGAATCTGGTAACGGCTGCTTAATATAGTGTACAGTGACACGGTGCACCCCCATAGATAACATTCTTCCCTGGAGTTAGCCCCACCCACCCCCATAGATGACATCCTTCCCAGGAGTTAGCCCCACCCACCCCCATAGGTCTCCTCCTCTATAACTAAGAAAACAAAAGCCATACTTACCTGCTGTGCGATTGCAGTACTGTAGTCTTCTGATGTCAACTCTCTCCCTGCTTTGTGAGCGCACAGCAACCGGCAGCGCAGGGAGGGAAGGAGACAGATGAGCGCACAGCTTCGGGCAGCACGGGGAGGGAGGGAGACAGATGAGTGTACAGCACCGGGCAGCACGGGGAGGGAGGGAGACAGATGAGCGCACAGCACCGGGCAGCACGGGGAGGGAGGGAGACAGATGAGCGCACAGCACCGGGCAGCACGGGGAGGGAGACAGATGAGCGTACAGCATCGGGCAGCATGGGGAGGGAGGGAGACAGATGAGCGTACAGCACCGGGCAGCACGGGGAGGGAGGGAGACAGATGAGCGCACAGTACCAGGCAGCACGGGGAGGGAGGGAGACAGATGAGCGCACAGTACCGGGCAGCACGGGGAGGGAGGGAGACAGATGAGCGCACAGCATCTGGGAGGGAGGGAGACAGATGAGTGCACAGTACCGGGCAGCACGGGGAGGGAGGGAGACAGATGAGCGCACAGCACCGGGCAGCATGGGGAGGGAGGGAGACAGATGAGCGTACAGCACCGGGCAGCACGGGGAGGGAGACAGATGAGCGCACAGCACCAGGCAGCACGGGGAGGGAGGGAGACAGATGAGCGCACAGTACCGGGCAGCACGGGGAGGGAGGGAGACAGATGAGCGCACAGTACCGGGCAGCACGGGGAGGGAGGGAGACAGATGAACGCACAGCATCGGGCAGCACGAGGAGGGAGACAGATGAGCGTACAGCATCGGGCAGCACGGGGAGGGAGGGAGACAGATGAGCGTACAGCACCGGGCAGCAAGGGGAGGGAGGGAGGCAGATGAGCGCACAGCATCGGGCAGCACATGGAGGGAGGGAGACAGATGAGCGCACAGTACCGGGCAGCACGGGGAGGGAGGGAGACAGATGAGCGTACAGCATCGGGCAGCATGGGGAGGGAGGGAGACAGATGAACGCACAGCATCGGGCAGCACGAGGAGGGAGACAGATGAGCGTACAGCATCGGGCAGCACGGGGAGGGAGGGAGACAGATGAGCGTACAGCACCGGGCAGCAAGGGGAGGGAGGGAGGCAGATGAGCGCACAGCACCGGGCAGCACGGGGAGGGAGGGAGACAGATGAGCGCACAGTACCGGGCAGCACGGGGAAGGAGGGAGACAGATGAGCGCACAGTACCGGGCAGCACGGGGAGGGAGGGAGACAGATGAGCGCACAGTACGGGGAGGGAGACAGATGAGCGCACAGCATCTGGGAGGGAGGGAGACAGATGAGCGCACAGCACCGGGCAGCACGGGGAGGGAGGGAGACAGATGAGCGCACAGCACCGGGCAGCACGGGGAGGGAGGGAGACAGATGAGCGCACAGTACGGGGAGGGAGGGAGACAAATGAGCGCACAGCATCTGGGAGGGAGGGAGACAGATGAGCGCACAGCATCTGGGAGGGAGGGAGACAGATGAGCGCACAGCACCGGGCAGCACGGGGAGGGAGGGAGACAGATGAGCGCACAGCACCGGGCAGCACGGGGAGGGAGGGAGACAGATGAGCGCACAGCACCGGGCAGCACGGGGAGGGAGGGAGACAGATGAGCGCACAGTACGGGGAGGGAGGGAGACAAATGAGCGCACAGCATCTGGGAGGGAGGGAGACAGATGAGCGCACAGCATCGGGCAGCACGGGGAGGGAGGGAGACAGATGAGTGCACAGCACCGGGCAGCACGGGGAGGGAGGGAGACAGATGAGCGCACAGCACCGGGCAGCACGGGGAGGGAGGGAGACAGATGAGTGCACAGTACGGGGAGGGAGGGAGATAGATGAGCGCACAGCACCGGGCAGCACAGGGAGGGAGGGAGACAGATGAGCGCACAACACCGGGCAGCACGGGGAGGGAGGGAGACAGATGAGCGCACAGTACCGGGCAGCACGGGAAGGGAGGGAGACAGATGAGCGCACAATACGGGGAGGGAGGGAGACAGATGAGCGCACAATACGGGGAGGGAGGGAGACAGATGAGCGCACAGCATCTGGGAGGGAGGGAGGGAGATGAGCGCACAGTACGGGGAGGGAGGGAGGCAGATGAGTGCACAGCACCAGGCAGCACGGGGAGGGAGGGAGACAGATGAGCGCACAGTACCGGGCAGCACGGGGAGGGAGGGAGACAGATGAGCGCACAGTACCGGGCAGCACGGGGAGGGAGGGAGACAGATGAGCGTACAGCATCGGGCAGCATGGGGAGGGAGGGAGACAGATGAGCGCACAGTACCGGGCAGCACGGGGAGGGAGGCAGATGAGCGCACAGCACCGGGCAGCACGGGGAGGGAGGGAGACAGATGAACGCACAGCATCGGGCAGCACGAGGAGGGAGACAGATGAGCGTACAGCATCGGGCAGCACGGGGAGGGAGGGAGACAGATGAGCGTACAGCACCGGGCAGCAAGGGGAGGGAGGGAGGCAGATGAGCGCACAGCACCGGGCAGCACGGGGAGGGAGGGAGACAGATGAGCGCACAGTACCGGGCAGCACGGGGAAGGAGGGAGACAGATGAGCGCACAGTACCGGGCAGCACGGGGAGGGAGGGAGACAGATGAGCGCACAGTACGGGGAGGGAGACAGATGAGCGCACAGCATCTGGGAGGGAGGGAGACAGATGAGCGCACAGCACCGGGCAGCACGGGGAGGGAGGGAGACAGATGAGCGCACAGCACCGGGCAGCACGGGGAGGGAGGGAGACAGATGAGTGCACAGTACGGGGAGGGAGGGAGACAAATGAGCGCACAGCATCTGGGAGGGAGGGAGACAGATGAGCGCACAGCATCTGGGAGGGAGGGAGACAGATGAGCGCACAGCACCGGGCAGCATGGGGAGGGAGGGAGACAGATGAGCGCACAGCACCGGGCAGCACGGGGAGGGAGGGAGACAGATGAGCGCACAGTACGGGGAGGGAGGGAGACAAATGAGCGCACAGCATCTGGGAGGGAGGGAGACAGATGAGCGCACAGCATCGGGCAGCACGGGGAGGGAGGGAGACAGATGAGTGCACAGCACCGGGCAGCACGGGGAGGGAGGGAGACAGATGAGCGCACAGCAGCGGGCAGCACGAGGATGGAGACAGATGAGCGCACAGTACGGGGAGGGAGGGAGACAGATGAGCGCACAGCATCTGGGAGGGAGGGAGACAGATAAGCGCACAGTACCGGGCAGCACGGGGAGGGAGGGAGATAGATGAGCGCACAGCACCGGGCAGCACAGGGAGGGAGGGAGACAGATGAGCGCACAACACCGGGCAGCACGGGGAGGGAGGGAGACAGATGAGCGCACAGTACCGGGCAGCACGGGAAGGGAGGGAGACAGATGAGCGCACAATACGGGGAGGGAGGGAGACAGATGAGCGCACAATACGGGGAGGGAGGGAGACAGATGAGCGCACAGCATCTGGGAGGGAGGGAGGGAGATGAGCGCACAGTACGGGGAGGGAGGGAGGCAGATGAGTGCACAGTAGCGGGCAGCACGGGGAGGGAGGGAGACAGATGAGTGCACAGCACCGGGCAGCACGAGGAGGGAGGGAGACAGATGAGCGCACAGCACCGGGCAGCACAGGGAGTGAGGGAGACAGATGAGCGCACAGTACCGGGCAGCACGGGGAGGGAGACAGATGAGCACACAGTACCGGGCAGCACGGGGAGGGAGGGAGGCAGATGAGCGCACAGTACCGGGCAGCACAGGGAGGGAGGGAGGCAGATGAGCACACAGCACGGGGAGGGAGGGAGACAGATGAGCGCACAGTACCGGGCAGCACGGGGAGGGAGGCAGATGAGCGCACAGTACCGGGCAGCAAGGGGAGGGAGGGAGACAGATGAGCGCACAGTACCGGGCAGCACGGGGAGGGAGGCAGATGAGCGCACAGTACCGGGCAGCACGGGAGGGAGGGAGACAGATGAGCGCACAGTACCGGGCAGCACGGGGAGGGAGGGAGACAGATGAGCGCACAGTACCAGGCAGCACGGGGAGGGAGGGAGACAGATGAGCGCACAGCACCGGGCAGCACAGGGAGGGAGGGAGGCAGATGAGCGCACAGTACCGGGCAGCACGGGGAGGGAGGCAGATGAGCGCACAGTACCGGGCAGCACGGGGAGGGAGGGAGACAGATGAGCGCACAGTACCGGGCAGCACGGGGAGGGAGGGAGACAGATGAGCGCACAGTACCAGGCAGCACGGGGAGGGAGGGAGACAGATGAGCGCACAGCACCGGGCAGCACAGGGAGGGAGGGAGACAGATGAGTGCACAGCACCGGGCAGCACGGGGAGTGAGTGAGACAGATGAGCGCACAGCACCGGGCAGCACAGGGAGGGAGGGAGGCAGATGAGTGCACAGTACGGGGAGGGAGGGAGGCAGATGAGTGCACAGTACCGGGCAGCACGGGGAGTGACGCCGGGGCAGCACGCCGTCATTGCTCCTTACATGTAAGACTCTGTTTACACAGAGTAAAACTGGCGTCCATTTTTCAAAGTGGAGAGAGGCGTGAGCCTAGCACAGACTGACATTATGACACGTTTTGACAGTATGACAGTTTTACACATAAATAGCACTATATGTTATCTATGTATACGGCCCTATATGTTATCTATGTATACAGTACTATATGTTATCTATGTATACAGCACTATATGTTATCTATGTATACAGTACTATATGTTATCTATGTATACAGTACTATATGTTATCTATGTATACGGCACTATATGTTATCTATGTATACGGCCCTATATGTTATCTATGTATACGGTACTATATGTTATCTATGTATACGGCCCTATATGTTATCTATGTATACGGCACTATATGTTATCTATGTATACAGTACTATATGTTATCTATGTATACAGTACTATATGTTATCTATGTATACGGTACTATATGTTATCTATGTATACGGCCCTATATGTTATCTATGTATACGGTACTATATGTTATCTATGTATACGGCACTATATGTTATCTATGTATACGGCCCTATATGTTATCTATGTATACAGTACTATATGTTATCTATGTATACGGTACTATATGTTATCTATGTATACGGTACTATATGTTATCTATGTATACGGTACTATATGTTATCTATGTATACGGCACTATATGTTATCTATGTATACAGTACTATATGTTATCTGTGTATACGGCCCTATATGTTATCTATGTATACGGTACTATATGTTATCTGTGTATACAGTACTATATGTTATCTGTGTATACGGCACTATATGTTATCTATGTATACGGCACTATATGTTATCTATGTATACGGCCCTATATGTTATCTATGTATACGGCACTATATGTTATCTATGTATACGGCACTATATGTTATCTATGTATACGGCCCTATATGTTATCTATGTATACAGTACTATATGTTATCTATGTATACGGTACTATATGTTATCTATGTATACAGTACTATATGTTATCTATGTATACGGCACTATATGTTATCTATGTATACAGCACTATATGTTATCTATGTATACAGCACTATATGTTATCTATGTATACGGTACTATATGTTATCTATGTATACAGTACTATATGTTATCTATGTATACAGCACTATATGTTATCTATGTATACGGTACTATATGTTATCTATGTATACGGTACTATATGTTATCTATGTATACGGTACTATATGTTATCTATGTATACGGCCCTATATGTTATCTATGTATACAGCCCTATATGTTATCTATGTATACGGCCCTATATGTTATCTATGTATACGGCCCTATATGTTATCTATGTATACGGCCCTATATGTTATCTATGTATACAGTACTATATGTTATCTATGTATACAGCACTATATGTTATCTATGTATACGGCACTATATGTTATCTATGTATACGGCACTATATGTTATCTATGTATACGGCACTATATGTTATCTATGTATACGGCACTATATGTTATCTATGTATACGGCACTATATGTTATCTATGTATACGGCACTATATGTTATCTATGTATACGGCCCTATATGTTATCTATGTATACGGTACTATATGTTATCTATGTATACGGCACTATATGTTATCTATGTATACGGCACTATATGTTATCTATGTATACGGCCCTATACGTTATCTATGTATACGGTACTATATGTTATCTATGTATACGGCACTATATGTTATCTATGTATACGGCACTATATGTTATCTATGTATACGGCACTATATGTTATCTATGTATACGGCACTATATGTTATCTATGTATACGGCCCTATATGTTATCTATGTATACGGTACTATATGTTATCTATGTATACGGCACTATATGTTATCTATGTATACGGCACTATATGTTATCTATGTATACGGCCCTATACGTTATCTATGTATACGGCACTATACGTTATCTATGTATACGGTACTATATGTTATCTATGTATACGGCACTATACGTTATCTATGTATACGGCCCTATATGTTATCTATGTATACGGTACTATATGTTATCTATGTATACGGCACTATACGTTATCTATGTATACGGTACTATACGTTATCTATGTATACGGTACTATATGTTATCTATGTATACGGTACTATATGTTATCTATGTATACGGCCAGTGGCAGATTAAATGTACCCTGGGCCCCCCCCCCCCCAGTCAACCTGCCCACATTATGATCCGCTACTGCGTGTCCCCCCCCCCCCCCCCCCCCCCCCCCCACTGTCCCCAATAAACACTGCCTGCCTCCCCTCCCTGCTGGCCCCAATAAACATAATGTTTGGTCCCTTGCTGCTCCCAGTAAGCATTGTCCACCCCACCTCCACTGCCCCCAATAAACATACTGCCAACTCACCCTGATGTTGCGCCCCTTCCCCCCAAGGTCACACCAGCACAGAGGATGTCAGGAGAGGAGGGGGCTGATATATAGGGGAGGTCACAGCAGCACAGAGGATGTCAGGAGAGGAGGGGGCTGATATATAGGGGAGGTCACAGCAGCACAGAGGATGTCAGGAGAGGAGGGGGCTGATCTATAGGAGAGGACACAGCAGCACAGAGGATGTCAGGAGAGGAGGGGTCTGATACTATAGGAGAGGACACAGCAGCACAGAGGATGTCAGGAGAGGAGGGTGCTGATCTTATAGGGGAGGACACAGCAGCACAGAGGATGACAGGAGAGGAGGGGGCTGATCTTATAGGGGAGGTCACAGCAGCACAGAGGATGTCAGGAGAGGAGGGGGCTGATCTATAGGAGAGGACACAGCAGCACAGAGGATGACAGGAGAGGAGGGGGCTGATCTTATAGGGGAGGTCACAGCAGCACAGAGGATGTCAGGAGAGGAGGGGGCTGATCTTATAGGGGAGCACACAGCAGCACAGAGGATGTCAGGAGAGGAGGGGGCTGATCTTATAGGGGAGGACACAGCAGCACAGAGGATGTCAGGAGAGGAGGGTGCTGATATATAGGGGAGGTCACAGCAGCACAGAGGATGACAGGAGAGGAGGGTGCTGATCTTATAGGGGAGGTCACAGCAGCACAGAGGATGTCAGGAGAGGAGGGTGCTGATCTTATAGGGGAGGTCACAGCAGCACAGAGGATGTCAGGAGAGGAGGGTGCTGATATATAGAGGAGCACACAGCAGCACAGAGGATGTCAGGAGAGGAGGGGGCTGATACTATAGGAGAGGACACAGCAGCACAGAGGATGTCAGGAGAGGAGGGTGCTGATATATAGAGGAGCACACAGCAGCACAGAGGATGTCAGGAGAGGAGGGGGCTGATCTTATAGGAGAGGTCACAGCATCACAGAGGATGTCAGGAGAGGAGGGGGCTGATATATAGGGGAGGTCACAGCAGCACAGAGGATGTCAGGAGAGGAGGGGGCTGATACTATAGGGGTGGACACAGCAGCACAGAGGATGTCAGGAGAGGAGGGGCTGATCTTATAGGGGAGGACACAGCAGCACAGAGGATGTCAGGAGAGGAGGGTGCTGATCTTATAGGGGAGGTCACAGCAGCACAGAGGATGTCAGGAGAGGAGGGTGCTGATCTTATAGGGGAGCACACAGCAGCACAGAGGATGACAGGAGAGGAGGGTGCTGATCTAATAGGGGAGGTCTCAGCAGCACAGAGGATGTCAGGAGAGGAGGGTGCTGATCTTATAGGGGAGGACACAGCTGCACAGAGGATGTCAGGAGAGGAGGGGGCTGATATATAGGGGAGGTCACAGCAGCACAGAGGATGACAGGAGAGGAGGGTGCTGATCTTATAGGGGAGGTCACAGCAGCACAGAGGATGTCAGGAGAGGAGGGGCTGATCTTATAGGGGAGGTCACAGGAGCACAGAGGATGTCAGGAGAGGAGGGGGCTAATGCTATAGATGCTCCCCCTCTTTCCCCCTCTATAGATGGTCCCCCTCTCCCCCCTCCCTTATAGATGGTCCCCCTCTTTCCCCCCTTATAGATGGTCCCCCTCTTTCCCCCTCTATAGATGGTCCCCCTCTTCCCCCCCTTATAGATGGTCCCCCTCTCCCCCCTCTATAGATGGTCCCCCTCTTTCCCCCTCTATAGATGGTCCCCTCTTTCCCCCCCTTATAGATGGTCCCCCTCTTTCCCCTTTATAGATGGTCCCCCTCTTTCCCCCTCTATAGATGGTCCCCCTCTCCCCCCTCTATAGATGGTCCCCCTCTTCCCCCCCTTATAGATGGCCCCCCTCTTCCCCCCCTTATAGATGGCCCCCCTCTTTCCCCCTCTATAGATGGCCCCCCTCTCCCCCCTCTATAGATGGTCCCCCTCTCCCCCCCCTTATAGATGGTCCCCCTCTCCCCCCTCCCTTATAGATGGTCCCCCTCTTTCCCCCTCTATAGATGGTCCCCCTCTTTCCCCCTTATAGATGGTCCCCCCTCTTTCCCCCTCTATAGATGGTCCCCCTCTTTCCCCCTCTATAGATGGTCCCCCTCTTTCCCCCTTATAGATGGTCCCCCTCTTTACCCCCTTATAGTCTCCCTCTTTCCCCCCTTATAGATGGTCCCCCTCTTTCCCCCTTATAGATGGTTCCCCTCTTCCCCCCCTTATAGATGGTCCCCCTCTTTCCCCTATATAGATGGTCCCTCTCTTTCCCCCTTATAGATGGTCCCCCTCTTTCCCCCTCTATAGATGGTCCCCCTCTTTCCCCCCTCTATAGATGGTCCCCCTCTTTCCCCCTTATAGATGGTCCCCCTCTTTCCCCCCTTATAGATGGTCCCCCTCTTTCCCCCTTATAGATGGTTCCCCTCTTCCCCCCCTTATAGATGGTCCCCCTCTTTCCCCTATATAGATGGTCCCCCTCTTTCCCCCTCTATAGATGGTCCCCCTCTTTCCCCCCTTATAGATGGTCCCCCTCTTTCCCCCCTTATATATGATCCCCCTCTTTACCCCCTTATAGATGGTCCCCCTCTCCCCCCTCTATAGATGGTCCCCCTCTTTCCCCCTCTATAGATGGTCCCCCTCTTTCCCCCTTATAGATGGTTCCCCTCTTCCCCCCCTTATAGATAGTCTCCATCTTTCCCCTATATAGATGGTCCCCCTCTTTCCCCCTTATAGATGCTCCCCCTCTTTCCCCTATATAGATGGTCCCCCTCTCCCCCCTCTATAGATGGTCCCCCTCTTTCCCCCTCTATAGATGGTCCCCCTCTTTCCCCCTTATAGATGGTCCCCCTCTTTCCCCCCTTATAGATGGTCCCCCTCTTTCCCCCTTATAGATGGTTCCCCTCTTCCCCCCTTATAGATGGTCCCCCTCTTTCCCCTATATAGATGGTCCCCCTCTTTCCCCCTCTATAGATGGTCCCCCTCTTTCCCCCCTTATAGATGGTCCCCCTCTTTCCCCCCTTATATATGATCCCCCTCTTTACCCCCTTATAGATGGTCCCCCTCTCCCCCCTCTATAGATGGTCCCCCTCTTTCCCCCTCTATAGATGGTCCCCCTCTTTCCCCCCTTATAGATGGTCCCCCTCTTTCCCCCCTTATAGATGGTCCCCCTCTTTCCCCCCTTATATATGGTCCCCCTCTTTACCCCCTTATAGATGGTCCCCCTCTCCCCCCTCTATAGATGGTCCCCCTCTTTTCCCCTCTATAGATGCTCCCCCTCTTTCCCCCTCTATAGATGGTCCCCCTCTTTCCCCCCTTATAGATGGTCCCCCTCTTTCCCCCCTTATAAATGGTCCCCCTCTTTACCCCCTTATAGATGGTCCCCCTCTTTCCCCCTCTATAGATGGTCCCCCTCTTTCCCCTATATAGATGGTCCCCCTCTTTCCCCCCTATATAGATGGTCCCCCTCTTTCCCCCCTATATAGATGGTCCCCCTCTTTACCCCCTTTATAGATGGTCCCCCTCTTTTCCCCTCTATAGATGGTCCCCCTCTTTCCCCCCTTATAGATGGTCCCCCTCTTTCCCCCTCTATAGATGGTCCCCCTCTTTCCCCCTCTATAGATGCTCCCCCTCTTTACCCCCTTATAGATGGTCCCCCTCTCCCCCCTCTATAGATGCTCCCCCTCTTTCCCCCTCTATAGATGGTCCCCCTCTTTCCCCCCCTTATAGATGGTCCCCCTCTTTCCCCCCTTATAGATGGTCCCCCTCTTTCCCCCCTTATAGATGGTCCCCCTCTTTCCCCCCTTATAGATGGTCCCCCTCTTTCCCCCCTCTATAGATGGCCCCCCTCTTTCCCCCTCTATAGATGGTCTCCCTCTTTCCCCCCTTATAGATGGTCTCCCTCTTTCCCCCTCTATAGATGGTCCCCCTCTTTCCCCCTCTATAGATGGTCCCCCTCTTTACCCCCTTATAGATGGTCCCCCTCTTTACCCCCTTATAGATGGTCCCCCTCTTTCCCCCCTTATAGATGGTCCCCCTCTTTCCCCCCTCTATAGATGGCCCCCCTCTTTCCCCCTCTATAGATGGTCCCCCTCTCCCCCCTCTATAGATGGTCCCCCTCTTTCCCCCTCTATAGATAGTCCCCCTCTTTCCCCCTTTATAGATGGTCCCCCTCTTTCCCCCTCTATAGATGGTCCCCCTCTTTCCCCCTCTATAGATGGTCCCCCTCTTTCCCCCCTTATAGATAGTCTCCCTCTTTCCCCCTCTATAGATGGTCCCTCTCCCCCCCCCCTTATAGATGGTCCCCCTCTCCCCCCTCCCTTATAGATGGTCCCCCTCTTTCCCCCCTTATAGATGGTCCCCCTCTTTCCCCCTCTATAGATGGTCCCCCTCTTTCCCCCCTTATAGATAGTCCCCCTCTTTCCCCCTCTATAGATGGTCCCCTCTTTCCCCCCCTTATAGATGGTCCCCCTCTTTCCCCCTTATAGATGGTCCCCTCTTTCCCCCTTATAGATGGTCCCCCTCTCCCCCCTCTCCCCCCTCTATAGATGGTCCCCCTCTTTCCCCCCTTATAGATGGTCCCCCTCTTCCCCCCCCCTTATAGATGGTCCCCCTCTTTCCCCCTTATAGATGGTCCCCCTCTTTCCCCCCCCCTTATAGATGGTCCCCCTCTTTCCCCCTCTATAGATGGTCCCCCTCTTTCCCCCTCTATAGATGGTCCCCCTCTTTCCCTCTTTATAGATGGTCCCCCTCTTTCCCTCTTTATAGATGGTCCCCCTCTTTCCCCCTCTATAGATGCTCCCCCTCTTTCCCCCTCTATAGATGGTCCCCCTCTTTCCCCCCTTATAGATGGTCCCCCTCTTTCCCCCCTTATAGATGGTCCCCCTCTTTCGATGGTCCCCCTCTTTCCCCCCTTATAGATGGTCCCCCTCTTTCCCCCCCTTATAGATGGTCCCCCTCTTTCCCCCCTTATAGATGGTCCCCCTCTCCCCCCTCTATAGATGGTCCCCCTCTTTCCCCCTCTATAGATGGTCCCCCTCTTTCCCCCTCTATAGATGGTCCCCCTCTTTCCCCCCCTTATAGATGGTCCCCCTCTTTCCCCCTCTATAGATGGTCCCCCTCTTTCCCCCCTTATAGATGGTCTCCCTCTTTCCCCCTCTATAGCTGGTCCCCCTCTTTCCCCCTCTATAGATGGTCCCCCTCTTTCCCCCTTATAGCTGGTCCCCCTCTTTCCCCCTCTATAGATGGTCTCTCCTTTCCCCCTCTATAGATGGTCCCCCTCTTTTCCCCCTTATAGATGGTCCCCCTCTTTCCCCCTTATAGATGGTCCCCCTCTTTCCCCCTCTATAGATGGTCCCCCTCTTTCCCCCCTTATAGATGGTCCCCCTCTTTCCCCCTTATAGATGGTCCCCTCTTTCCCCCTTATAGATGGTCCCCCTCTCCCCCCTCTCCCCCCTCTATAGATGGTCCCCCTCTTTCCCCCCTTATAGATGGTCCCCCTCTTTCCCCCTCTATAGATGGTCCCCCTCTTTCCCCCTTTATAGGTGGTCCCCCTCTTTCCCCCCTTATAGATGGTCCCCCTCTTTCCCCCCTTATAGATGGTCCCCCTCTCCCCCCTCTATAGATGGTCCCCCTCTTTCCCCCCTTATAGATGGTCCCCCTCTTTCCCCCCTTATAGATGGTCCCCCTCTTTCCCCCCTTATAGATGGTCCCCCTCTTTCCCCCTCTTTCCCCCTCTATAGATGGTCCCCCTCTTTCCCCCCTTATAGATGGTCCCCCTCTTTCCCCCCTTATAGATGGTCCCCCTCTCCCCCCTCTATAGATGGTCCCCCTCTTTCCCCCTCTATAGATGGTCCCCCTCTTTCCCCCCTTATAGATGGTCCCCCTCTTTCCCCCCTTATAGATGGTCCCCCTCTCCCCCCTCTATAGATGGTCCCCCTCTTTCCCCCTCTATAGATAGTCCCCCTTTCCCCCCCCTTATAGATGGTCCCCCTCTCCCCCCCCTTATAGATGGTCCCCCTCTTTCCCCCTCTATAGATGGTCCCCCTCTTTCCCCCTTATAGATGGTCCCCCTCTTTCCCCCCTTATAGATGGTCCCCCTCTCCCCCCTCTATAGATGGTCCCCCTCTTTCCCCCTCTATAGATGGTCCCCCTCTTCCCCCCTCTATAGATGGTCCCCCTCTTTCCCCCTCTATAGATGGTCCCCTCTTTCCCCCCTTATAGATGGTCCCCCTCTTTCCCCCTCTATAGATGGTCCCCCTCTTTACCCCCTTATAGATGGTCCCCCTCTTTCCCCCCTTATAGATGGTCCCCCTCTTTCCCCCCCTTATAGATGGTCCCCCTCTCCCCCCTCTATAGATGGTCCCCCTCTTTCCCCCTCTATAGATGGTCCCCCTCTTTCCCCCTCTATAGATGGTCCCCCTCTTTCCCCCTCTATAGATGGTCCCCTCTTTCCCCCCTTATAGATGGTCCCCCTCTTTCCCCCTCTATAGATGGTCCCCCTCTTCCCCCCTCTATAGATGGTCCCCCTCTTTCCCCCTCTATAGATGGTCCCCCTCTTTCCCCCTCTATAGATGGTCCCTCTCCCCCCCCTTATAGATGGTCCCCCTCTCCCCCCTCTATAGATGGTCCCCCTCTCCCCCCTCTATAGATGGTCCCCCTCTTTCCCCCTCTATAGATGGTCCCCCTCTTCCCCCCTCTATAGATGGTCCCCCTCTTTCCCCCTCTATAGATGGTCCCCCTCTTCCCTTTCCCCCCTTATAGATGGTCCCCCTCTTTCCCCTCTATAGATGGTCCCCCTCTCCCCCCTCTATAGATGGTCCCCCTCTTCCCCCCCTTATAGATGGTCCCCCTCTTTCCCCCTCTATAGATGGTCCCCCTCTTTACCCCCTTATAGATGGTCCCCCTCTTTCCCCCCTTATAGATGGTCCCCCTCTTTCCCCCCCTTATAGATGGTCCCCCTCTCCCCCCTCTATAGATGGTCCCCCTCTTTCCCCCTCTATAGATGGTCCCCCTCTTCCCCCTTCTATAGATGGTCCCCCTCTTTCCCCCTCTATAGATGGTCCCCCTCTTTCCCCCTCTATAGATGGTCCCCCTCTTTCCCCCTTATAGATGGTCCCCCTCTTTTTTCTCCTTTATAGATGCCCCCCCCGCCCTTGTACAGCAGTCAGTAAATAAATAAAAAAAAACACAACTCACCTGCCATCCGTTCCCCCGTCGATCCTCTTGGCTCCTGGTCTGTCCCCGGCTGCCTCCGGCTGATGTACAGAGCGTCTCTAACGTGCGCTCTTAATACCGGAAGTCAGGGCTTAGGCGGCACAGTGAGCTGTGTGATGCGCGCGCTGCCGGGGAGAGGACGAGACACCCCCGGCAGCCGCACATCAGCCGGAGGCAGCCGGGGACTCCTGTGACCGCAAGCGAAATAATGCTTGCGGTCACATGAGTGCAGTGGCGGGCCGGGCCGCAGCGGCGTGGGCGGATTATAATGTGGGCGGCGCGGCATGGGCCCCCCCGGAGCCTCGGGCCCCAGGCGGCCGCCCAAACCGCCCACATTATAATCCGCCACTGTATACGCCACTATATGTTATCTATGTATACGGCACTATATGTTATCTATGTATACGGCACTATATGTTATCTATGTATACGGCACTATATGTTATCTATGTATACGGTACTATATGTTATCTATGTATACGGTACTATATGTTATCTATGTATACGGCACTATATGTTATCTATGTATACGGCCCTATATGTTATCTATGTATACGGCACTATATGTTATCTATGTATACGGTACTATATGTTATCTATGTATACGGCACTATATGTTATCTATGTATACGGTACTATATGTTATCTATGTATACGGCACTATATGTTATCTATGTATACGGCACTATATGTTATCTATGTATACGGCACTATATGTTATCTATGTATACGGCCCTATATGTTATCTATGTATACGGCCCTATATGTTATCTATGTATACAGTACTATATGTTATCTATGTATACGGCCCTATATGTTATCTATGTATACGGCACTATGTTATCTATGTATACGGCACTATATGTTATCTATGTATACGGCACTATATGTTATCTATGTATACGGTACTATATGTTATCTATGTATACGACACTATATGTTATCTATGTATACAGCCCTATATGTTATCTATGTATACGGCACTATGTTATCTATGTATACGGCACTATATGTTATCTATGTATACGGCACTATGTTATCTATGTATACGGCACTATATGTTATCTATGTATACAGTACTATATGTTATCTATGTATACGGTACTATATGTTATCTATGTATACGACACTATATGTTATCTATGTATACGGTACTATATGTTATCTATGTATACGGCCCTATATGTTATCTATGTATACGGTACTATATGTTATCTATGTATACGGTACTATATGTTATCTATGTATACGGCACTATATGTTATCTATGTATACGGCACTATATGTTATCTATGTATACGGTACTATATGTTATCTATGTATACGGCACTATATGTTATCTATGTATACGGCCCTATATGTTATCTATGTATACGGCACTATATGTTATCTATGTATACGGCCCTATATGTTATCTATGTATACGGCACTATGTTATCTATGTATACGGCACTATATGTTATCTATGTATACGGCACTATATGTTATCTATGTATACGGCACTATATGTTATCTATGTATACGACACTATATGTTATCTATGTATACGGCACTATATGTTATCTATGTATACGGCACTATATGTTATCTATGTATACGGCACTATATGTTATCTATGTATACGGCACTATATGTTATCTATGTATACGGCACTATATGTTATCTATGTATACGGCACTATATGTTATCTATGTATACGGCACTATATGTTATCTATGTATACGACACTATATGTTATCTATGTATACGGTACTATATGTTATCTATGTATACGGCCCTATATGTTATCTATGTATACGGTACTATATGTTATCTATGTATACGGTACTATATGTTATCTATGTATACGGCACTATATGTTATCTATGTATACGGCACTATATGTTATCTATGTATACGGTACTATATGTTATCTATGTATACGGCACTATATGTTATCTATGTATACGGCCCTTTATGGCTGTAGCCAACTCACCCAGCTTCTGGGTCCCGGCAGTCTCCCTCAGTGCCGCTCCACACACTTCTCTGTCCTGATCTGCGGTGCTTCCTTCATCACCTCGCTGGCGGCCTGACATGACAGCCTTAGGTTGTGGTGTAGCCTCTTCGGCCTCCTCGTCCATCTCCCTAACCAGGCCTCACCTTCAGAGCTGCTGGCACATGAAATCAACTGGTAAGCCGGCTTTTCCATCGCTGACAGAAATCAACACACGCAGTCAGCCCGGACTGAACTCGATGTTCACTGCCTGATTGCGATGCTTGACTCCTTTCCCGTCTTCACTCTCACTAATCGTTACTGAGGCGCTTATTCTCACTCCGAGGGTGCAGAAGCCTGTCAGGACGGGGCAGGTGTCAGGCCTAGAAAATTAACTTTATTCCCCAAAACACATTTCACCATCATTGCAGCCCGGCCTTACAAGGAGCAGCTAACATGGTGTCAGTGATCGCTCCATTACACAGGTGTGGATGAGGACAGGGCTGGAGATCAATCTGTCATGATTAAGTAAGAATGACACCACTGGACACTTTAAAAGGAGGCTGGTGCTTGGCATCATTGTTTCTCTTCTGTCACCATGGTTATCTCTAAAGAAACACGTGCAGTCATCATTGCACTGCCCAAAAATGGCCGAACAGGGAAGAGTATCGCAGCTAGAAAGATTGCACCTCAGTCACCAACCTATCATATCATCAAGAACTTCAAGGAGAGAGGTTCCATTGTTGTCAAAACGGCTTCAGGGCGCCCAAGAAAGACCAGCAAGCGCCAGGACCGTCTCTTATAAGTGTGGTCAGCTGCGGGATGGGGCTACCAGCAGTGCAGAGCTTGCTCAGGAATGGCAGCAGGCAGGTGTGAGGGCATCTACACTGTGCACTGTGAGACTGCGGAGACTCTTGGAGCAAGGCCTGGTCTCATGGAGGACAGCAAAGAAGCCACTTATCTCCAGAAAAACATCAGGGACAGACTGATATTCTGCAAAAGGTGCAGGGAGTGGACTGCTGAGGACTGGGGGAAAGGTCCAGGGAGCGGACTGCTGAGGAGTGGGGGAAAGGTCCAGGGAGTGGACTGCTGAGGACTGGGGGAAAGGTCCAGGGAGTGGACTGCTGAGGACTGGGGGAAAGGTCCAGGGAGCGGACTGCTGAGGACTGGCGGAAAGGTCCAGGGAGCGGACGGCTGAGGACTGGGGGAAAGGTACAGGGAGCGGACGGCTGAGGACTGGGGGAAAGGTACAGGGAGCGGATGGCTGAGGACTGGGGGAAAGGTCCAGGGAGTGGACTGCTGAGGACTGGGGGAAAGGTCCAGGGAGTGGACTGCTGAGGACTGGGGGAAAGGTCCAGGGAGTGGACTGCTGAGGACGGGGGGAAAGGTCCAGGGAGTGGACTGCTGAGGACTGGCGGAAAGGTCCAGGGAGCGGACGGCTGAGGACTGGGGGAAAGGTCCAGGGAGCGGACGGCTGAGGACTGGGGGAAAGGTACAGGGAGCGGATGGCTGAGGACTGGGGGAAAGGTCCAGGGAGTGGACTGCTGAGGACTGGGGGAAATGTCCAGGGAGTGGACTGCTGAGGACTGGGGGAAAGGTCCAGGGAGTGGACTGCTGAGGACTGGCGGAAAGGTCCAGGGAGCGGACGGCTGAGGACTGGGGGAAAGGTCCAGGGAGCGGACGGCTGAGGACTGGGGGAAAGGTACAGGGAGCGGATGGCTGAGGACTGGGGGAAAGGTCCAGGGAGTGGACTGCTGAGGACTGGGGGAAAGGTCCAGGGAGTGGACTGCTGAGGACTGGGGGAAAGTCATTGTCTCTGATGAATCCCCTTTCCGATTGTTTGGGACATCTGGAGAACAGCTTATTGGGAGAAGAGGAGGTGAGCGCTACCACCAGTCTTGTCTCATGCCGACTGTACCCGGCATCCTGAAACCATTCATGTGTGGGGTTGCTTCTCGGCCAAGGGAATCGGCTTGCTCACAGTCTTGCCTAAAAACACGGCCATGAATAAAGAATGGGACCAGAATGTCCTCCAAGAGCAACTTCTCCCAACCGGCCAAGAACAGTTTGGCCACCAACAATGCCTTTTCCAGCATGATGGAGCACCTGGCCATAAAGCAAAGGTGATAACTAAATGGCTCAGGGAACAAAACACAGAGATTTTGGGTCCATGGCCTGGAAACTCCCCAGATCTTAATCCCATGGAGAACTTGTGGTCACTCATCAAGAGACGGGTGGGCAAACAAAAATCAACAAATTCTGACAATGCAAGCATTGATTGTGCAAGAATGGACGGCTATCAGTCAGGATTTGGTCCAGAAGTTGTATGAGAGCAGCCGGGGAGAATTGCAGAGTCCTGAAGAAGAAGGCGAAACACTGCAAATATTATAGACTTGCTGCAGTAACTCATCTACCTGTATAAGCTTCTGTTACTCAGAATATGATTGTAATTATATTTCTGTATGTGATAAAAACATCTGACAAACACACAGAAAACCAGAGGGCAGAGGATCATGGGAAATAGAGGATTTGTGTCATTCTCAAGACTTCTGGCAATGACTGTATATACACCTGAATATAATATATACACACCCAAATGCGCCCGCATCCCAATTAAAAAGAAATTACATTCATCCGGCCGGTGCTGCAGTAGCGTCCGGGATGAACTTCACTGACACCGGCCGTTTTGTGTCATACATAGTGTGAACCCGGCCTAAACCTGTTTCCATAGCTGCTGATAGTCCCCACCTCCTCTGTCCGCTCCGGTCATCCTTCCCGCTGTTTTCAAGAAAATTGACCTGATAAAAACTGGAACTTAGCTCATTTGGAGCACGGTAGCGTTCCACGTTGCTGCAGTCACAGCTCAGCAGCTTTCAGTGTATCAGAGCTGCGCTCTGATTGGTTGCTTTTCCAGAGCTGCGCTCTGATTGGTTGCTTTTCCAGAGCTGGGCTCTGATTGGTTGCTGCAGCAGTAAGGCATCTGAAGGGAGGAAACAGCATGTAGCAATTTCTTTGTGTTTCAGATTTCAGACCGACGTCACGTTATTAGAGCTGTTACGTTGTCCGATGACGTGTGAGCCTGGGGGGATGGGTGGGTAATGTAGAAGGGGTCGTGATATTCTGTTACACCCCTTTAAGGGGATCTGTCAGTAGAGTTGTGCTGCAGGAGCTGACCACCAGAGGCGCCATCTCCTTCAGTGTCGGCCGTCCGCAGTGGGAACTCTAGCTGGCAGATCCCCTTTAGTATTTCTAGACGATGAATCCTGTCATTGCCTCTTCCAGGGGATCGCCCAAAGCCGCAGAGGCCGCCCGGCTCTTCCTGACAGACATGTGGTCGCAGAAGGAGCTGCAGGGATTGCTCAAGCAGGTACGCTCACCGATCTGCCATCGGCCTCTCCCAGTATACCAGCACCCCTCCCAGTATACCAGCGCCCCTCCCAGTATACCAGCACCCCTCCCAGTATACCAGCGCCTCTCCCAGTATACCAGCATATCTCCCAGTATACCAGCGCCTCTCCCAGTATACCAGCATCTCTCCCAGTATACCAGCGCCTCTCCCAGTATACCAGCGCCTCTCCCAGTATACCAGCATCTCTCCCAGTATACCAGCGCCTCTCCCAGTATACCAGCATCTCTCCCAGTATACCAGCGCCCCTCCCAGTATACCAGCACCCCTCCCAGTATACCAGCGCCTCTCCCAGTATACCAGCGTCTCTCCCAGTATACCAGCGCCTCTCCCAGTATACCAGCATATCTCCCAGTATACCAGCGCCTCTCCCAGTATACCAGCGCCTCTCCCAGTATACCAGCATCTCCCAGTATACCAGCGCCTCTCCCAGTATATTAGCGCCTCTCCCAGTATACCAGCGCCTCTCCCAGTATATTAGCGCCTCTCCCAGTATATTAGCGCCTCTCCCAGTATACCAGCATCTCTCCCAGTATATTAGAGCCTCTCCCAGTATACCAGCATCTCTCCCAGTATATTAGCGCCTCTCCCAGTATACCAGCGCCTCTCCCAATATACCAGCGCCTCTCCCAGTATACCAGCATCTCTCCCAGTATACCAGCGTCTCTCCCAGTATACCAGCGCCTCTCCCAGTATACCAGCGCCTCTCCCAGTATACCAGCGCCTCTCCCAGTATACCAGCGCCTCTCCCAGTATACCAGCATCTCTCCCAGTATACCAGCGCCTCTCCCAGTATATTAGCGCCTCTCCCAGTATACCAGCATCTCTCCCAGTATACCAGCGCCTCACCCAGTATACCAGCATCTCTCCCAATATACCAGCGCCTCTCCCAGTATACCAGCGCCTCTCCCAGTATACCAGCATCTCTCCCAGTATACCAGCGCCTCTCCCAGTATATTAGCGCCTCTCCCAGTATACCAGCATCTCTCCCAGTATACCAGCGCCTCTCCCAGTATACCAGCGCCTCTCCCAGTATACCAGCGCCTCTCCCAGTATACCAGCGCCTCTCCCAGTATACCAGCGCCTCTCCCAGTATACCAGCGCCTCTCCCAGTATACCAGCGCCTCTCCCAGTATACCAGCGCCTCTCCCAGTATACCAGCGCCTCTCCCAGTATACCAGCGCCTCTCCCAGTATACCAGCGCCTCTCCCAGTATACCAGCATCTCTCCCAGTATACCAGCATCTCTCCCAGTATACCAGCATCTCTCCCAGTATACCAGCGCCTCTCCCAGTATACCAGCATCTCTCCCAGTATACCAGCGCCTCTCCCAGTATACCAGCGCCTCTCCCAGTATACCAGCGCCTCTCCCAGTATATTAGCGCCTCTCCCAGTATACCAGCGCCTCTCCCAGTATACCAGCATCTCTCCAAGTATACCAGCGCCTCTCCCAGTATACCAGCATCTCTCCCAGTATACCAGCGCCTCTCCCAGTATACCAGCGCCTCTCCCAGTATACCAGCATCTCTCCCAGTATACCAGCGCCTCTCCCAGTATACCAGCATCTCTCCCAGTATACCAGCGCCTCTCACAGTATACCAGCGCCTCTCCCAGTATACCAGCATCTCTCCCAGTATACCAGCGCCTCTCCCAGTATACCAGCATCTCTCCCAGTATACCAGCATCTCTCCCAGTATACCAGCGCCTCTCCCAGTATACCATCGCCTCTCCCAGTATACCAGCGCCTCTCCCAGTATACCAGCGCCTCTCCCAGTATACCAGCGCCTCTCCCAGTATACCAGCGCCTCTCCCAGTATACCAGAATCTCTCCCAGTATACCAGCATCTCGCCCAGTATACCAGCGTCTCTCCCAGTATATTAGCGCCTCTCCCAGTACATTAGCGCCCCTCCCAGTATACCAGCGCCTCTCCCAGTATATTAGCGCCCGTCCCAGTATACCAGCGCCTCTCCCAGTATATTATCGCCCCTCCCAGTATATTATCGCCCCTCCCAGTATATTATTGCCCCTCCCAGTATACCAGCGCCTCTCCCAGTATATTAGCGCCTCTCCCAGTATATTAGCGCCCCTCCCAGTATACCAGCGCCTCTCCCAGTATACCAGCATCTCTCCCAGTATATTAGCGCCTCTCCCAGTATATTAGCGCCTCTCCCAGTATACCAGCGCCCCTCCCAGTATACCAGCGCCTCTCCCAGTATATTAGCGCCTCTCCCAGTATACCAGCATCTCTCCCAGTATACCAGCGCCTCTCCCAGTATACCAGCGTCTCTCCCAGTATACCAGCGCCCCTCCCAGTATATTAGCGCCTCTCCCAGTATACCAGCATCTCTCCCAGTATACCAGCGTCTCTCCCAGTATATTAGCGCCCCTCCCAGTATACCAGCGCCCCTCCCAGTATACCAGCGCCTCTCCCAGTATACCAGCATCTCTCCCAGTATACCAGCGCCTCTCCCAGTATATTAGCGCCTCTCCCAGTATACCAGCATCTCTCCCAGTATACCAGCGCCTCTCCCAGTATACCAGCGCCTCTCCCAGTATACCAGCGCCTCTCCCAGTATACCAGCGCCTCTCCCAGTATATTAGCGTCTCTCCCAGTATATTACCGCCTCTCCCAGTATATTAGCGCCTCTCCCAGTATACCAGCATCTCTCCCAGTATACCAGCATCTCTCCCAGTATATTAGCGCCTCTCCCAGTATACCAGCATCTCTCCCAGTATATTAGCGCCTCTCCCAGTATACCAGAGCCTCTCCCAGTATACCAGCATCTCTCCCAGTATACCAGCGCCTCTCCCAGTATACCAGCATCTCTCCCAGTATACCAGCATCTCTCCCAGTATACCAGCATCTCTCCCAGTATACCAGCGCCTCTCCCAGTATACCAGCGCCTCTCCCAGTATATTAGCGCCTCTCCCAGTATACCAGCGCCTCTCCCAGTATACCAGCGCCTCTCCCAGTATACCAGCATCTCTCCCAGTATACCAGCGCCTCTCCCAGTATACCAGCGCCTCTCCCAGTATACCAGCGCCTCTCCCAGTATACCAGCGCCTCTCCCAGTATATTAGCGTCTCTCCCAGTATATTACCGCCTCTCCCAGTATATTAGCGCCTCTCCCAGTATACCAGCATCTCTCCCAGTATACCAGCATCTCTCCCAGTATATTAGCGCCTCTCCCAGTATACCAGCATCTCTCCCAGTATATTAGCGCCTCTCCCAGTATACCAGAGCCTCTCCCAGTATACCAGCATCTCTCCCAGTATACCAGCGCCTCTCCCAGTATACCAGCATCTCTCCCAGTATACCAGCATCTCTCCCAGTATACCAGCATCTCTCCCAGTATACCAGCGCCTCTCCCAGTATATTAGCGCCTCTCCCAGTATACCAGCGTCTCTCCCAGTATATTATCGCCTCTCCCAGTATATTAGCGCCTCTCCCAGTATACCAGCGCCTCTCCCAGTATATTAGCGCCTCTCCCAGTATACCAGCGCCTCTCCCAGTATACCAGCGCCTCTCCCAGTATACCAGCGCCTCTCCCAGTATACCAGCGCCCCTCCCAGTATACCAGCATCTCTCCCAGTATATTAGCGCCCCTCCCAGTATACCAGCGCCTCTCCCAGTATATTAGCACCTCTCCCAGTATACCAGCGCATCTCCCAGTATACCAGCATCTCTCCCAGTATACCAGCATCTCTCCAAGTATACCAGCGCCTCTCCCAGTATACCAGCGCCTCTCCCAGTATACCAGCGCCTCTCCCAGTATACCAGCGCCCCTCCCAGTATACCAGCATCTCTCCCAGTATATTAGCGCCCCTCCCAGTATACCAGCGCCTCTCCCAGTATATTAGCACCTCTCCCAGTATACCAGCGCATCTCCCAGTATACCAGCGCCTCTCCCAGTATACCAGCATCTCTCCAAGTATACCAGCGCCTCTCCCAGTATACCAGCATCTCTCCCAGTATACCAGCGCCTCTCCCAGTATACCAGCGCCTCTCCCAGTATACCAGCATCTCTCCCAGTATACCAGCGCCTCTCCCAGTATACCAGCATCTCTCCCAGTATACCAGCGCCTCTCACAGTATACCAGCGCCTCTCCCAGTATACCAGCATCTCTCCCAGTATACCAGCGCCTCTCCCAGTATACCAGCATCTCTCCCAGTATACCAGCATCTCTCCCAGTATACCAGCGCCTCTCCCAGTATACCATCGCCTCTCCCAGTATACCAGCGCCTCTCCCAGTATACCAGCGCCTCTCCCAGTATACCAGCGCCTCTCCCAGTATACCAGCGCCTCTCCCAGTATACCAGAATCTCTCCCAGTATACCAGCATCTCGCCCAGTATACCAGCGTCTCTCCCAGTATATTAGCGCCTCTCCCAGTACATTAGCGCCCCTCCCAGTATACCAGCGCCTCTCCCAGTATATTAGCGCCCGTCCCAGTATACCAGCGCCTCTCCCAGTATATTATCGCCCCTCCCAGTATATTATCGCCCCTCCCAGTATATTATTGCCCCTCCCAGTATACCAGCGCCTCTCCCAGTATATTAGCGCCTCTCCCAGTATATTAGCGCCCCTCCCAGTATACCAGCGCCTCTCCCAGTATACCAGCATCTCTCCCAGTATATTAGCGCCTCTCCCAGTATATTAGCGCCTCTCCCAGTATACCAGCGCCCCTCCCAGTATACCAGCGCCTCTCCCAGTATATTAGCGCCTCTCCCAGTATACCAGCATCTCTCCCAGTATACCAGCGCCTCTCCCAGTATACCAGCGTCTCTCCCAGTATACCAGCGCCCCTCCCAGTATATTAGCGCCTCTCCCAGTATACCAGCATCTCTCCCAGTATACCAGCGTCTCTCCCAGTATATTAGCGCCCCTCCCAGTATACCAGCGCCTCTCCCAGTATACCAGCGCCTCTCCCAGTATACCAGCATCTCTCCCAGTATACCAGCGCCTCTCCCAGTATATTAGCGCCTCTCCCAGTATACCAGCATCTCTCCCAGTATACCAGCGCCTCTCCCAGTATACCAGCGCCTCTCCCAGTATACCAGCGCCTCTCCCAGTATACCAGCGCCTCTCCCAGTATATTAGCGCCTCTCCCAGTATATTAGCGCCTCTCCCAGTATACCAGCATCTCTCCCAGTATACCAGCATCTCTCCCAGTATATTAGCGCCTCTCCCAGTATACCAGCATCTCTCCCAGTATATTAGCGCCTCTCCCAGTATACCAGAGCCTCTCCCAGTATACCAGCATCTCTCCCAGTATACCAGCGCCTCTCCCAGTATACCAGCATCTCTCCCAGTATACCAGCATCTCTCCCAGTATACCAGCATCTCTCCCAGTATACCAGCGCCTCTCCCAGTATACCAGCGCCTCTCCCAGTATATTAGCGCCTCTCCCAGTATACCAGCGCCTCTCCCAGTATACCAGCATCTCTCCCAGTATACCAGCGCCTCTCCCAGTATACCAGCGCCTCTCCCAGTATACCAGCGCCTCTCCCAGTATACCAGCGCCTCTCCCAGTATATTAGCGTCTCTCCCAGTATATTACCGCCTCTCCCAGTATATTAGCGCCTCTCCCAGTATACCAGCATCTCTCCCAGTATACCAGCATCTCTCCCAGTATATTAGCGCCTCTCCCAGTATACCAGCATCTCTCCCAGTATATTAGCGCCTCTCCCAGTATACCAGAGCCTCTCCCAGTATACCAGCATCTCTCCCAGTATACCAGCGCCTCTCCCAGTATACCAGCATCTCTCCCAGTATACCAGCATCTCTCCCAGTATACCAGCATCTCTCCCAGTATACCAGCGTCTCTCCCAGTATATTATCGCCTCTCCCAGTATATTAGCGCCTCTCCCAGTATACCAGCGCCTCTCCCAGTATACCAGCGCCTCTCCCAGTATACCAGCGCCTCTCCCAGTATACCAGCGCCCCTCCCAGTATACCAGCATCTCTCCCAGTATATTAGCGCCCCTCCCAGTATACCAGCGCCTCTCCCAGTATATTAGCACCTCTCCCAGTATACCAGCGCATCTCCCAGTATACCAGCATCTCTCCCAGTATACCAGCGCCTCTCCCAGTATCCCAGCATCTCTCCCAGTATACCAGCGCCTCTCCCAGTATACCAGCGCCTCTCCCAGTATACCAGCATCTCTCCCAGTATACCAGCGCCTCTCCCAGTATATTAGCGCCTCTCCCAGTATACCAGCATCTCTCCCAGTATATTAGCGCCTCTCCCAGTATACCAGTGCCTCTCCCAGTATACCAGCATCTCTCCCAGTATACCAGCATCTCTCCCAGTATATTAGCGCCTCTCCCAGTATACCAGCATCTCTCCCAGTATACCAGCGTCTCTCCCAGTATATTAGCGCCTCTCCCAGTATATTATCGCCTCTCCCAGTATATTAGCGCCTCTCCCAGTATATTAGCGCCTCTCCCAGTATATTAGCGCCCCTCCCAGTATACCAGCGCCTCTCCCAGTATACCAGCATCTCTCCCAGTATACCAGCGCCTCTCCCAGTATACCAGCGCCTCTCCCAGTATACCAGCGCCTCTCCCAGTATACCAGCGCCTCTCCCAGTATACCAGCGCCTCTCCCAGTATACCAGCATCTCTCCCAGTATACCAGCGCCTCTCCCAGTATACCAGCATCTCTCCCAGTATATTAGCGCCCCTCCCAGTATATTACCGCCTCTCCCAGTATACCAGCACCTCTCCCAGTATATTAGCGCCCCTCCCAGTATACCAGCGCCCCTCCCAGTATACCAGCATCTCTCCCAGTATACCAGCATCTCTCCCAGTATATTAGCGCCTCTCCCAGTATATTAGCGCCTCTCCCAGTATACCAGCATCTCTCCCAGTATACCAGCGCCTCTCCCAGTATACCAGCGCCTCTCCCAGTATACCAGCGCCTCTCCCAGTATATTAGCGCCCCTCCCAGTATACCAGCGCCTCTCCCAGTATACCAGCGCCTCTCCCAGTATACCAGCGCCTCTCCCAGTATACCAGCATCTCTCCCAGTATACCAGCATCTCTCCCAGTATACCAACGTCTCTCCCAGTATACCAGCGTCTCTCCCAGTATACCAGCACCTCTCCCAGTATACCAGCATCTCTCCCAGTATACCAGCATCTCTCCCAGTATACCAGCATCTCTCCCAGTATACCAGCGCCTCTCCCAGTATACCAGCATCTCTCCCAGTATACCAGCATCTCTCCCAGTATACCAGCGCCCCTCCCAGTATATTAGCGCCTCTCCCAGTATACCAGCATCTCTCCCAGTATACCAGCGCCTCTCACAGTATATTAACGCCTCTCCCAGTATATTAGCGCCTCTCCCAGTATATTAGCGCCCCTCCCAGTATACCAGCGCCCCTCCCAGTATACCAGCATCTCTCCCAGTATACCAGCGCCTCTCCCAGTATACCAGCGCCCCTCCCAGTATATTAGCGCCTCTCCCAGTATATTAGCGCCTCTCCCAGTATACCAGCGCCCCTCCCAGTATATTAGCGCCTCTCCCAGTATACCAGCGCCTCTCCCAGTATACTAGCGCCCCTCCCAGTATACCAGCGTCTCTCCCAGTATACCAGCATCTCTCCCAGTATACCAGCGCCTCTCCCAGTATATTAGCGCCCCTCCCAGTATACCTGCATCTCTCCCAGTATATTAGCGCCTCTCCCAGTATACCAGCATCTCTCCCAGTATATTAGCGCCTCTCCCAGTATACCAGTGCCTCTCCCAGTATACCAGCGCCTCTCCCAGTATACCAGTGCCTCTCCCAGTATACCAGCGCCTCTCCCAGTATATTAGCGCCTCTCCCAGTATATTAGCGCCTCTCCCAGTATATTAGCGCCTCTCCCAGTATACCAGCGCCTCTCCCAGTATACCAGCGTCTCTCCCAGTATACCAGCGCCTCTCCCAGTATACCAGCATCTCTCCCAGTATATTAGCGCCTCTCCCAGTATACCAGCATCTCTCCCAGTATATTAGCGCCTCTCCCAGTATATTAGCGCCCCTCCCAGTATACCAGCGCCTCTCCCAGTATACCAGCGCCTCTCCCAGTATATTAGCGCCTCTCCCAGTATATTAGCGCCTCTCCCAGTATATTAGCGCCTCTCCCAGTATACCAGCGTCTCTCCCAGTATACCAGCGCCTCTCCCAGTATATTAGCGCCTCTCCCAGTATACCAGTGTCTCTCCCAGTATACCAGCGCCCCTCCCAGTATACCAGCGCCTCTCCCAGTATACCAGCGCCTCTCCCAGTATACCAGCGTCTCTCCCAGTATACCAGCGCCTCTCCCAGTATACCAGCGCCTCTCCCAGTATACCAGCGTCTCTCCCAGTATACCAGCGCCTCTCCCAGTATACCAGCGCCTCTCCCAGTATACCAGCATCTCTCCCAGTATACCAGCGTCTCTCCCAGTATACCAGCATCTCTCCCAGTATACCAGCATCTCTCGCAGTATACCAGCGCCTCTCCCAGTATATTAGCGCCTCTCCCAGTATACCAGCGCCTCTCCCAGTATACCAGCATCTCTCCCAGTATACCAGCGCCTCTCCCAGTATACCAGCATCTCTCCCAGTATACCAGCGCCTCTCCCAGTATACCAGCGCCTCTCCCAGTATACCAGCATCTCTCCCAGTATACCAGCGCCTCTCCCAGTATACCAGCGCCTCTCCCAGTATACCAGCATCTCTCCCAGTATACCAGCGCCTCTCCCAGTATACCAGCATCTCTCCCAGTATACCAGCGCCTCTCCCAGTATACCAGCGCCTCTCCCAGTATATTAGCGCCTCTCCCAGTATATTAGCGCCCCTCCCAGTATACCAGCGTCTCTCCCAGTATACCAGCGCCTCTCCCAGTATACCAGCGCCTCTCCCAGTATACCAGCGCCTCTCCTAGTATACCAGCGCCTCTCCCAGTATACCAGCATCTCTCCCAGTATACCAGCGCCTCTCCCAGTATACCAGCATCTCTCCCAGTATACCAGCATCTCTCCCAGTATACCAGCGCCTGTCCCAGTATACCAGCATCTCTCCCAGTATACCAGCGCCCCTCCCAGTATACCAGCATCTCTCCCAGTATACCAGCGCCTCTCCCAGTATACCAGCGCCTCTCCCAGTATACCAGCGCCTCTCCCAGTATACCAGCGCCTCTCCCAGTATACCAGCGCCTCTCCCAGTATATTAGCGCCTCTCCCAGTATATTAGCGCCCCTCCCAGTATACCAGCGCCTCTCCCAGTATACCAGCATCTCTCCCAGTATATTAGCGCCCCTCCCAGTATACCAGCATCTCTCCCAGTATACCAGCGCCTCTCCCAGTATACCAGCGCCTCTCCCAGTATACCAGCGTCTCTCCCAGTATACCAGCATCTCTCCCAGTATACCAGCTCTTCTCCCAGTATACCAGCATCTCTCCCAGTATACCAGCTCCTCTCCCAGTATACCAGCGCCCCTCCCAGTATACCAGCATCTCTCCCAGTATACCAGCATCTCTCCCAGTATACCAGCGCCTCTCCCAGTATATTAGCGCCCCTCCCAGTATACCAGCATCTCTCCCAGTATATTAGCGCCTCTCCCAGTATACCAGCGCCTCTCCCAGTATACCAGCGCCTCTCCCAGTATACCAGCGCCTCTCCCAGTATACCAGCGCCTCTCCCAGTATACCAGCGCCTCTCCCAGTATACCAGCGCCTCTCCCAGTATACCAGCGCCTCTCCCAGTATACCAGCGCCTCTCCCAGTATACCAGCATCTCTCCCAGTATACCAGCGCCTCTCCCAGTATACCAGCGCCTCTCCCAGTATACCAGCGCCTCTCCCAGTATACCAGCATCTCTCCCAGTATACCAGCATCTCTCCCAGTATACCAGCGCCTCTCCCAGTATACCAGCGCCTCTCCCAGTATACCAGCGCCTCTCCCAGTATACCAGCGCCTCTCCCAGTATACCAGCGTCTCTCCCAGTATACCAGCGCCTCTCCCAGTATACCAGCGCCTCTCCCAGTATACCAGCGCCTCTCCCAGTATACCAGCGCCTCTCCCAGTATACCAGCGTCTCTCCCAGTATACCAGCGTCCCTCCAGTCTTCTGGTTGGGGGGGTATGGCAGCTCAATGCCATGGACATCAATGGTTTACACTGTATTATACTGGACTATAGAAGATTATAGAGGACCTGAGCCCATCATATATACATTACTGTCACAGGCTCCATCATATATACATTACTGTCACAGGCTCCATCATATATACATTACTGTCACAGGCTCCATCATATATACATTACTGTCACAGGCTCCATCATATATACAGCATTACTGTCACAGGCTCCATTATATATACAGCATTACTGTCACAGGCTCCATCATATATACAGCATTACTGTCACAGGCTCCATCATATATACAGCATTACTGTCACAGGCTCCATCATATATACATTACTGTCACAGGCTCCATCATATATACAGCATTACTGTCACAGGCTCCATCATATATACAGCATTGCTGTCACAGGCTCCATCATATATACATTACTGTCACAGGCTCCATCATATATACAGCATTACTGTCACAGGCTCCATCATATATACAGCATTGCTGTCACAGGCTCCATCATATATACATTACTGTCACAGGCTCCATCATATATACAACATTACTGTCACAGGCTCCATCATATATACAACATTACTGTCACAGGCTCCATCATATATACAGCATTACTGTCACAGGCTCCATCATATATACAACATTACTGTCACAGGCTCCATCATATATACAACATTACTGTCACAGGCTCCATCATATATACAACATTACTGTCACAGGCTCCATCATATATACAACATTACTGTCACAGGCTCCATCATATATACATTACTGTCACAGGCTCCATCATATATACAGCTTTACTGTCACAGGCTCCATCATATATACAGCATTACAGTCACAGGCTCCATCATATATACATTACTGTCACAGGCTCCATCATATATACATTACTGTCACAGGCTCCATCATATATACAGCATTACTGTCACAGGCTCCATCATATATACAACATTACTGTCACAGGCTCCATCATATATACAACATTACTGTCACAGGCTCCATCATATATACAGCATTACTGTCACAGGCTCCATCATATATACAACATTACTGTCACAGGCTCCATCATATATACAACATTACTGTCACAGGCTCCATCATATATACAACATTACTGTCACAGGCTCCATCATATATACAGCATTACTGTCACAGGCTCCATCATATATACAGCTTTACTGTCACAGGCTCCATCATATATACAGCATTACTGTCACAGGCTCCATCATATATACAGCATTACTGTCACAGGCTCCATCATATATACAGCATTACTGTCACAGGCTCCATCATATATAGTACATAGCAGTCAGCAGTCGGTTGTTGAGGGTGTGCGGCCGGGTCACTACACTCACCACTAATGACCTTTTTAGCAAAAGACGGGAAGACGTGAACAATTCACTGAAGCCGCAGAACAGGAAAAAGGGCGAGTGTAGCAGGACGGGAAAGAGGGCGAGTGTAGCAGGACGGGAAAGAGGGCGAGTGTAGCAGGACGGGAAAGAGGGCGAGTGTAGCAGAACAGGAAAAAGGGCGAGTGTAGCAAGACGGGAAAGAGGGCGAGTATAGCAGGACGGGAAAGAGGGCGAGTGTAGCAGGACGGGAAAGAGGGCGAGTGTAGCAGGACGGGAAAGAGGGCGAGTGTAGCAGGACGGGAAAGAGGGCGAGTGTAGCAGGACGGGAAAAAGGGCGAGTGTAGCAGGACGGGAAAGAGGGCGAGTGTAGCAGGACGGGAAAGAGGGCGAGTGTAGCAGGACGGGAAAGAGGGCGAGTGTAGCAGGACGGGAAAGAGGGCGAGTGTAGCAGAACGGGAAAGAGGGCGAGTGTAGCAGAACAGGAGAGAGGGCGAGTATAGCAGGACGGGAAAGAGGGCGAGTGTAGCAGGACGGGAAAGAGGGCGAGTGTAGCAGGACGGGAAAGAGGGCGAGTATAGCAGGACGGGAAAGAGGGCGAGTATAGCAGGACGGGAAAGAGGGCGAGTATAGCAGGACGGGAAAGAGGGCGAGTATAGCAGGACGGGAAAGAGGGCGAGTGTAGCAGGACGGGAAAGAGGGCGAGTGTAGCAGGACGGGAAAGAGGGCGAGTGTAGCAGGACGGGAAAGAGGGCGAGTGTAGCAGGACGGGAAAGAGGGCGAGTGTAGCAGGACGGGAAAGAGGGCGAGTGTAGCAGAACGGGAAAGAGGGCGAGTGTAGCAGGACGGGAAAGAGGGCGAGTGTAGCAGGACGGGAAAGAGGGCGAGTGTAGCAGGACGGGAAAGAGGGCGAGTGTAGCAGGACGGGAAAGAGGGCGAGTGTAGCAGAACGGGAAAGAGGGCGAGTGTAGCAGAACAGGAAAGAGGGCGAGTGTAGCAGAACGGGAAAGAGGGCGAGTGTAGCAGGACGGGAAAGAGGGCGAGTGTAGCAGGACGGGAAAGAGGGCGAGTGTAGCAGGACGGGAAAGAGGGCGAGTGTAGCAGGACGGGAAAGAGGGCGAGTGTAGCAGGACGGGAAAGAGGGCGAGTGTAGCAGGACGGGAAAGAGGGCGAGTGTAGCAGGACGGGAAAGAGGGCGAGTGTACCATAACAGGAAAGAGGGCGAGTGTAGCAGAACGGGAAAGAGGGCGAGTGTAGCAGGACGGGAAAGAGGGCGAGTGTAGCAGAACGGGAAAGAGGGCGAGTATAGCAGGACGGGAAAGAGGGCGAGTGTAGCAGGACGGGAAAGAGGGCGAGTGTAGCAGGACGGGAAAGAGGGCGAGTGTAGCAGGACAGGTAAGAGTGCGAGTGTAGCAGAACGGGAAAGAGGGCGAGTATAGCAGGACGGGAAAGAGGGCGAGTGTAGCAGGACGGGAAAGAGGGCGAGTGTAGCAGGACGGGAAAGAGGGCGAGTAAATTGTTCACAAACTGTTTTTGTTCCTGTAAATTTTTCCCGTCTTTTGCTAAAAAGGTCATTAGTGGTGAGTGTAGTGACCCGGCCGCACACCCTCAACAACCGACTGCTGACTGCTATGTACTATATATGATGGAGCCTGTGACAGTAATGTTGTATATATGATGGAGCCTGTGACAGTAATGCTGTATATATGATGGAGCCTGTGATAGTAATGTATATTTGATGGAGCCTGTGATAGTAATGTAGTATATATGATGGAGCCTGTGACAGTAAAGCTGTATATATGATGGAGCCTGTGACAGTAATGTATATATGATGGAGCCTGTGACAGTAATGTTGTATATATGATGGAGCCTGTGACAGTAATGTTGTATATATGATGGAGCCTGTGACAGTAATGTTGTATATATGATGGAGCCTGTGACAGTAATGCTGTATATATGATGGAGCCTGTGACAGTAATGTTGTATATATGATGGAGCCTGTGACAGTAATGCTGTATATATGATGGAGCCTGTGACAGTAATGTATATATGATGGAGCCTGTGACAGTAATGTTGTATATATGATGGAGCCTGTGACAGTAATGTTGTTTATATGATGGAGCCTGTGACTGCAATGTTGTATATATGATGGAGCCTGTGACAGTAATGTTGTATATATGATGCAGCCTGTGACAGTAATGTTGTATATATGATGGAGCCTGTGACAGTAATGTTGTATATATGATGGAGCCTGTGAAGTAATGTTGTATATATGATGGAGCCTGTGACAGTAATGCTGTATATATGATGGAGCCTGTGACAGTAATGCTGTATATATGATGGAGCCTGTGACAGTAATGTTGTATATATGATGGAGCCTGTGACAGTAATGTTGTATATATGATGGAGCCTGTGACAGTAATGCTGTATATATGATGGAGCCTGTGACAGTAATGTATATATGATGGAGCCTGTGACAGTAATGCTGTATATATGATGGAGCCTGTGACAGTAATGTTGTTTATATGATGGAGCCTGTGACAGTAATGTATATATGATGGAGCCTGTGACAGTAATGTTGTATATATGATAGAGCCTGTGACTGTAATGCTGTATATATGATGGAGCCTGTGACTGTAATGCTGTATATATGATGGAGCCTGTGACAGTAATGCTGTATATATGATGGAGCCTGTGACAGTAATGTTGTATATATGATGGAGCCTGTGACAGTAATGCTGTATATATGATGGAGCCTGTGACAGTAATGCTGTATATATGATGGAGCCTGTGACAGTAATGCTGTATATATGATGGAGCCTGTGACAGTAATGTTGTATATATGATGGAGCCTGTGACAGTAATGTTGTAGATGTGATGGAGCCTGTGACAGTAATGTTGTATATATGATGGAGCCTGTGACAGTAATGTTGTATATATGATGTGCCATCGTGCTACACTCGCCCTCTTTCCCGTCTTACTACACTCGCCCTCTCGCCCCCTCACCCTCTCGCCCTTTCACCCTCTCGCCCTTTCACCCTCTCTCCCCCTCACCCTCTCTCGCCCCCTCACCCTCTCTCGCCCCCTTGTCCTCTTGCCCCCTCGCCCTCTCACTCTCTCGCCCCCTCATCCTTTTGCCCCCTCGCCCTCTCACCCTCTCTCGCCCCCTTGTCCTCTTGCCCCCTCGCCCTCTCACTCTCTCGCCCCCTCATCCTCTCTCCCACTCGCCCCCTTACCCCTCACCCCCTCGCCCTCTCGCCCCCTCGCCCTCTCACCCTCTCTCGCCCCCTCGCCCTCTCACCCTCTCTCGCCCCCTTGTCCTCTCGCCCCCTCATCCTCTCTCCCACTCGCCCCCTCACCCCTCACCCCCTCGCCCTCTCGCCCCTCACCCCCTCAGTATACTGGCACTTCATTCTTTATGTAATGCTGCTAATTCTCTCCCCACACAGCAAGGTCTGGATAAAAGCCTTATGGGATCCCTGGCAAGTTCTGCCCTCCGAAATACAGTGACCCGAATGTTCTAACATCGCCCCCCGCCACCTCAAGGAGTTCTTAGGTAAAAGAAAAAAACTTTTTCTATTTTTATTTATCAATTGTGGCTTTGTTGCAGTATTACCTGTGTAGAAGTGTCCTGAGGTGGTGACAGTGTGCTGTAGCTGTACCTAAGGAGGTGACAGTGTGCTGTAGATGTACCTGAGGTGGTGACAGTGTGCTGTAGCTGTAGCTGAGGGGGTGACAGTGTGCTGTAGCTGTACCTGAGGTGGTGACAGTGCGCTGTAGCTGTAGCTGAGGAGGTGACAGTGTGCTGTAGCTGTACCTGAGGTAGTGACAGTGTGCTGTAGCTGTACCTGAGGAGGTGACAGTGTGCTGTAGCTGTACCTGAGGTGGTGACAGTGTGCTGTAGCTGTAGCTGAGGTGGTGACAGTGTGCTGTAGCTGTACCTAAAGGGGGTGACAGTGTGCTGTAGCTGTACCTGAGGAGGTGTGCTGTAGCTGTACCAGAGGTGGTGTGCTGTAGCTGTACCTGAGGTGGTGACAGTGCGCTGTAGATGTACCTGAGGAGGTGACAGTGCGCTGTAGCTGAGGTGGTGACAGTATGCTGTAGCTGTACCTGAGGGGGTGACAGTGTGCTAAAGCTGTACCTGAGGTGGTGACAGTGTGCTGTAGCTGTACCTGAGGTGGTGGTGGTGTGCTGTAGCTGTACCTGAGGGGGTGACAGTGTGCTGTAGCTGTAGCTGAGGGGGTGACAGTGTGCTGTACCTGAGGTGGTGACAGTGTGCTGTAGCTGAGGTGGTGACAGTGTGCTGTAGCTGTACCTGAGGTGGTGACAGTGTGCTGTACCTGAGGTGGTGACAGTGTGCTGTAGCTGAGGTGGTGAAAGTGTGCTGTAGCTGTACCTGAGGGGGTGACAGTGTGCTGTAGCTGTACTTGAGGGGGTGACAGTGTGCTGTAGCTGTACCTGAGGTGGTGACAGTGTGCTGTAGCTGTAGCTTAGGTGGTGACAGTGTGCTGTAGCTGTAGCTTAGGTGGTGACAGTGTGCTGTAGCTGTAGCTGAGGTGGTGACAGTGCGCTGTAGCTGTACCTGAGGTGGTGACAGTGTGCTGTAGCTGTAGCTGAGGTGGTGACAGTGTGCTGTAGCTGTACCTGAGGGGGTGACAGTGTGCTGTAGCTGTACCTGAGGAGGTGACAGTGTGCTGTGGCTGTACCTGAGGGGGTGACAGTGTGCTGTAGCTGTACCTAAGGGGGTGACAGTGTGCTGTAGCTGTACCTGAGGAGGTGACAGTGTGCTGTAGCTGTACCTGAGGAGGTGACAGTGTGCTGTAGCTGAGGTGGTGACAGTGTGCTGTAGCTGTACCTGAGGTGGTGACAGTGTGCTGTAGCTGTAGCTGAGGTGGTGTGCTGTAGCTGTACCTGAGGTGGTGACAGTGTGCTGTAGCTGTACCTGAGGGGGTGACAGTGTGCTGTAGCTGTACCTGAGGTGGTGACAGTGTGCTGTAGCTGTACCTGAGGGGGTGACAGTGTGCTGTAGCTGTACCTGAGGGGGTGACAGTGTGCTGTAGCTGTACCTGAGGGGGTGACAGTGTGCTGTAGCTGTACCTGAGGGGGTGACAGTGTGCTGTAGCTGCACCTGAGGAGGTGACAGTGTGCTGTAGCTGTACCTGAGGGGGTGACAGTGTGCTGTGGCTGTACCTTAGGGGGTGACAGTGTGCTGTAGCTGTACCTGAGGGGGTGACAGTGTGCTGTAGCTGTACCTGAGGGGGTGACAGTGTGCTGTAGCTGCACCTAAGGAGGTGACAGTGTGCTGTAGCTGTATCTGAGGTGGTGACAGTGTGCTGTAGCTGTACCTGAGGTGGTGACAGTGTGCTGTAGCTGTACCTGAGGTGGTGACAGTGTGCTGTAGCTGTACCTGAGGAGGTGACAGTGTGCTGTACCTGTACCTGAGGTGGTGACAGTGTGCTGTAGCTGTATCTGAGGTGGTGACAGTGTGCTGTAGCTGTACCTGAGGTGGTGACGGTGTGCTGTAGCTGTACCTGAGGTGGTGACAGTGTGCTGTAGCTGTAGTGGTGACAGTGTGCTGTACCTGTAGTGGTGACAGTGTGCTGTAGCTGTACCTGAGGTGGTGACAGTGTGCTGTAGCTGTACCTGAGGGGGTGACAGTGTGCTGTAGCTGTACCTGAGGGGGTGACAGTGTGCTGTAGCTGTACCTGAGGGGGTGACAGTGTGCTGTAGCTGTACCTGAGTTGGTGACACTGTGCTGGAGCTGTACCTGAGGTGGTGACAGTGTGCTGTAGCTGTACCTGAGGTGGTGACAGTGTGCTGTGGCTGTACCTGAGGTGGTGACAGTGTGCTGCGGCTGTACCTGAGGGGGTGACAGTGTGCTGTACCTGTACCTGAGGAGGTGACAGTGTGCTGTAGCTGTAGCTTAGGTGGTGACAGTGTGCTGTAGCTGTAGCTGAGGTGGTGACAGTATGCTGTAGCTGTACCTGAGGTGGTGACAGTGTGCTGTAGCTGTACCTGAGGGGGTGACAGTGTGCTGTAGCTGTACCTGAGGAGGTGACAGTGTGCTGTGGCTGTACCTGAGGGGGTGACAGTGTGCTGTAGCTGTACCTGAGGGGGTGACAGTGTGCTGTAGCTGTACCTGAGGAGGTGACAGTGTGCTGTAGCTGTACCTGAGGAGGTGACAGTGTGCTGTAGCTGAGGTGGTGACAGTGTGCTGTAGCTGTACCTGAGGGGGTGACAGTGTGCTGTAGCTGTACCTGAGGTGGTGACAGTGTGCTGTAGCTGTACCTGAGGTGGTGACAGTGTGCTGTAGCTGTAGCTGAGGTGGTGACAGTGTGCTGTAGCTGTACCTGAGGTGGTGACAGTGTGCTGTAGCTGTACCTGAGGTGGTGACAGTGTGCTGTAGCTGTACCTGAGGGGGTGACAGTGTGCTGTAGCTGTACCTGAGGGGGTGACAGTGTGCTGTAGCTGCACCTGAGGAGGTGACAGTGTGCTGTAGCTGTATCTGAGGTGGTGACAGTGTGCTGTAGCTGTACCTGAGGTGGTGACAGTGTGCTGTAGCTGTACCTGAGGTGGTGACAGTGTGCTGTAGCTGTACCTGAGGAGGTGACAGTGTGCTGTACCTGAGGTGGTGACAGTGTGCTGTAGCTGTATCTGAGGTGGTGACAGTGTGCTGTAGCTGTACCTGAGGTGGTGACGGTGTGCTGTAGCTGTACCTGAGGTGGTGACAGTGTGCTGTAGCTGTACCTGTACCTGAGGGGGTGACAGTGTGCTGTAGCTGTACCTGAGGGGGTGACAGTGTGCTGTAGCTGTACCTGAGTTGGTGACACTGTGCTGGAGCTGTACCTGAGGTGGTGACAGTGTGCTGTAGCTGTACCTGAGGTGGTGACAGTGTGCTGTGGCTTTACCTGAGGGGGTGACAGTGTGCTGTAGCTGAGGTGGTGACAGTGTGCTGTAGCTGTACCTGAGGGGGTGACAGTGCGCTGTAGCTGTACCTGAGGAGGTGACAGTGTGCTGTAGCTGTACCTGAGGGGGTGACAGTGTGCTGTATCTGTACCTGAGGAGGTGACAGTGTGCTGTAGCTGTACCTGAGGTGGTGACAGTGTGCTGTATCTGTACCTGAGGTGGTGACAGTGTGCTGTAGCTGTACCTGAGGTGGTGACAGTGCGCTGTAGCTGTACCTGAGGGGGTGACAGTGTGCTGTACCTGTACCTGAGGTGGTGACAGTGTGCTGTAGCTGTACCTGAGGTGGTGACAGTGTGCTGTAGCTGTACCTGAGGTGGTGACAGTGTGCTGTAGCTGTACCTGAGGTGGTGACAGTGTGCTGTAGCTGTAGCTGTACCTGAGGTGGTGACAGTGTGCTGTAGCTGTAGCTGAGGTGGTGACAGTGTGCTGTAGCTGTACCTGTGGAGGTGACAGTGTGCTGTAGCTGTACCTGAGGGGGTGACAGTGTGCTGTAGCTGTAGTTGAGTTGGTGACAGTGTGCTGTATTTGTACCTGAGGAGGTGACAGTGTGCTGTAGCTGTACCTGAGGAGGTGACAGTGTGCTGTAGCTGTACCTGAGGGGGTGACAGTGTGCTGTAGCTGTACCTGAGGTGGTGACAGTGTGCTGTAGCTGTACCTGAGGTGGTGACAGTGCGCTGTAGCTGTACCTGAGGGGGTGACAGTGTGCTGTACCTGTACCTGAGGTGGTGACAGTGTGCTGTAGCTGAGGTGGTGACAGTGTGCTGTAGCTGTACCTGAGGCGGTGACAGTGTGCTGTAGCTGTACCTGAGGCGGTGACAGTGTGCTGTAGCTGTTCCTGAGGTGGTGACAGTGTGCTGTACCTGTACCTGAGGTGGTGACAGTGTGCTGTAGCTGTAGCTGTAGTGGTGACAGTGTGCTGTACCTGTAGTGGTGACAGTGTGCTGTAGCTGTACCTGAGGTGGTGACAGTGTGCTGTAGCTGTACCTGTAGTGGTGACAGTGTGCTGTAGCTGTACCTGAGGTGGTGACAGTGTGCTGTAGCTGTACCTGAGGTGGTGACAGTGTGCTGTAGCTGTAGCTGAGGTGGTGACAGTGTGCTGTATCTGTACCTGAGGAGGTGACAGTGTGCTGTAGCTGTACCTGAGGCGGTGACAGTGTGCTGTATCTGTACCTGAGGTGGTGACAGTGTGCTGTAGCTGCACCTGAGGTGGTGACAGTGCGCTGTAGCTGTACCTGAGGTGGTGACAGTGTGCTGTAGCTGTAGCTGAGGTGGTGACAGTGCGCTGTAGTTGTACCTGAGGTGGTGACAGTGCGCTGTACCTGAGGTGGTGACAGTGCGCTGTAGCTGTACCTGAGGGGGTGACAGTGTGCTGTAGCTGTAGATGAGGTGGTGACAGTGTGCTGTAGCTGTAGCTGAGGTGGTGACAGTGTGCTGTAGCTGTACCTGAGGGGGTGACAGTGTGCTGTAGCTGTAGCTGAGGTGGTGACAGTGTGCTGTAGCTGTACCTGAGGTGGTGAAAGTGTGCTGTAGCTGTACCTGAGGTGGTGACAGTGTGGTGTAGCTGAGGTGGTGACAGTGTGCTGTAGCTGTACCTGAGGTGGTGACAGTGTGCTGTAGCTGTACCTGAGGTGGTGACAGTGTGGTGTAGCTGAGGGGGTGACAGTGTGCTGTAGCTGTACCTGAGGAGGTGACAGTGTGCTGTAGCTGTACCTGAGGGGGTGACAGTGTGCTGTAGCTGTACCTGAGGTGGTGACAGTGTGCTGTATCTGTACCTGAGGTGGTGTGCTGTAGCTGAGGTGGTGACAGTGTGCTGTAGCTGTACCTGAGGTGGTGACAGTGCGCTGTAGCTGTACCTGAGGAGGTGACAGTGTGCTGTAGCTGAGGTGGTGACAGTGTGCTGTAGCTGTACCTGAGGTGGTGACAGTGCGCTGTAGCTGTACCTGAGGAGGTGACAGTGTGCTGTACCTGAGGTGGTGACAGTGTGCTGTAGCTGTAGCTGAGGTGGTGACAGTGTGCTGTAGCTGTACCTGAGGGGGTGACAGTGTGCTGTAGCTGTAGCTGAGGTGGTGACAGTGTGCTGTAGCTGTACCTGAGGTGGTGACAGTGTGCTGTAGCTGTACCTGAGGTGGTGACAGTGTGGTGTAGCTGAGGTGGTGACAGTGTGCTGTAGCTGTACCTGAGGTGGTGACAGTGTGCTGTAGCTGTACCTGAGGTGGTGACAGTGTGGTGTAGCTGAGGGGGTGACAGTGTGCTGTAGCTGTACCTGAGGAGGTGACAGTGTGCTGTAGCTGTACCTGAGGGGGTGACAGTGTGCTGTAGCTGTACCTGAGGTGGTGACAGTGTGCTGTATCTGTACCTGAGGTGGTGTGCTGTAGCTGTACCTGAGGTGGTGACAGTGTGCTGTATCTGTACCTGAGGTGGTGACAGTGTGCTGTAGCTGTACCTGAGGTGGTGACAGTGTGCTGTAGCTGTACCTGAGGTGGTGACAGTGTGCTGTAGCTGTACCTGAGGGGGTGACAGTGTGCTGTATCTGTACCTGAGGAGGTGACAGTGCGCTGTAGCTGTACCTGCGGTGGTGACAGTGTGCTGTAGCTGTAGCTGAGGTGGTGACAGTGTGCTGTATCTGTACCTGAGGAGGTGACAGTGTGCTGTAGCTGTACCTGAGGTGGTGTGCTGTAGCTGTACCTGAGGTGGTGACAGTGTGCTGTATCTGTACCTGAGGAGGTGACAGTGTGCTGTAGCTGTACCTGAGGTGGTGTGCTGTAGCTGTACCTGAGGTGATGACAGTGTGCTGTAGCTGTACCTGAGGTGGTGACGGTGTGCTGTAGCTGTAGCTGAGGTGGTGACAGTGTGATGTAGCTGTAGCTGAGGTGGTGACAGTGTGCTGTAGCTGTACCTGAGGGGGTGACAGTGTGCTGTAGCTGTACCTGAGGGGGTGACAGTGTGCTGTAGCTGTACCTGAGGGGGTGACAGTGTGCTGTAGCTGTACCTGAGGAGGTGACAGTGTGCTGTAGCTGTACCTGAGGTGGTGACAGTGTGCTGTAGCTGTACCTGAGGTGGTGACAGTGTGCTGTAGCTGTACCTGAGGGGGTGACAGTGTGCTGTAGCTGTACCTGAGGGGGTGACAGTGTGCTGTAGCTGTACCTGAGGTGGTGACAGTGTGCTGTAGCTGTACCTGAGGTGGTGACAGTGTGCTGTAGCTGTACCTGAGGAGGTGACAGTGTGCTGTAGCTGTAGCTGAGGGGGTGACGGTGTGCTGTAGCTGTACCTGAGGTTGTGACGGTGTGCTGTAGCTGTAGCTGAGGTGGTGACAGTGTGCTGTAGCTGTACCTGAGGTGGTGACAGTGTGCTGTACCTGTACCTGAGGAGGTGACAGTGTGCTGTAGCTGTACCTGAGGTGGTGACAGTGTGCTGTATCTGTACCTGAGGTGGTGACAGTGTGCTGTAGCTGTACCTGAGGTGGTGACAGTGTGCTGTAGCTGTACCTGAGGTGGTGACAGTGTGCTGTAGCTGTACCTGATGGGGTGACAGTGCGCTGTATCTGTACCTGAGGAGGTGACAGTGTGCTGTAGCTGAGGTGGTGACAGTGTGCTGTAGCTGTAGCTGAGGGGGTGACAGTGTGCTGTAGCTGTATCTGAGGTGGAGACAGTGTGCTGTACCTGTACCTGAGGTGGTGACAGTGCGCTGTACCTGAGGAGGTGACAGTGTGCTGTAGCTGAGGTGGTGACAGTGTGCTGTAGCTGTAGCTGAGGGGGTGACAGTGTGCTGTAGCTGTAGCTGAGGGGGTGACAGTGTGCTGTAGCTGTACCTGAGGTGGTGACAGTGCGCTGTAGCTGTACCTGAGGTGGTAACAGTGTGCTGTAGCTGTACCTGAGGAGGTGACAGTGTGCTGTAGCTGTACCTGAGGAGGTGACAGTGTGCGCTGTAGCTGAGGAGGTGACAGTGTGCTGTAGCTGTACCTGAGGTGGTGACATTGTGCTGTAGCTGTACCTGAGGTGGTGACAGTGTGCTGTAGCTGTAGCTGAGGTGATAACAGTGTGCTGTGGCTGTACCTGAGGTGGTGACAGTGTGCTGTAGCTGTACCTGAGGTGGAGACAGTGTGCTGTAGCTGTACCTGAGGGGGTGACAGTGCGCTGTAGCTGTACCTGAGGAGGTGACAGTGCGCTGTGGCTGTACCTGAGGTGGTGACAGTGTGCTGTAGCTGTACCTGAGGTGGTGACAGTGTGCTGTAGCTGTAGCTGAGGTGGTGACAGTGTGATGTAGCTGTAGCTGAGGGGGTGACAGTGTGCTGTAGCTGTACCTGAGGGGGTGACAGTGTGCTGTAGCTGTACCTGAGGGGGTGACAGTGTGCTGTAGCTGTACCTGAGGTGGTGACAGTGTGCTGTAGCTGTAGCTGAGGGGGTGACAGTGTGCTGTAGCTGTACCTGAGGGGGTGACAGTGTGCTGTAGCTGTAGCTGAGGGGGTGACAGTGTGCTGTAGCTGTATCTGAGGTGGTGACAGTGTGCTGTAGCTGTACCTGAGGTGGTGACAGTGTGCTGTAGCTGTACCTGAGGAGTTGACAGTGTGCTGTGGCTGTACCTGAGGTGGTGACAGTGTGCTGTAGCTGTACCTGAGGTGGTGACAGTGTGCTGTAGCTGTACCTGAGGGGGTGACAGTGTGCTGTAGCTGTACCTGAGGGGGTGACAGTGTGCTGTAGCTGTACCTGAGGGGGTGACAGTGTGCTGTAGCTGTACCTGAGGGGGTGACAGTGTGCTGTAGCTGTACCTGAGGTGGTGACAATGTGCTGTAGCTGTAGCTGAGGTGGTGACAGTGTGCTGTAGCTGAGGTGGTGACAGTGTGCTGTAGCTGAGGGGGTGACAGTGTGCTGTAGCTGTACCTGAGGTGGTGACAGTGTCATATAGCTGTACCTGAGGGGGTGACAGTGTGCTGTAGCTGTACCTGAGGAGGTGACAGTGTGCTGTAGCTGTACCTGAGGGGGGTGACAGTGTGCTGTAGCTGTACATGAGGTGGTGACAGTGTGCTGTAGCTGTACCTGAGGTGGTGACAGTGTGCTGTACCTGTAGCTGAGGTGGTGACAGTGTGCTGTAGCTGTACCTGAGGTGGTGACAGTGTGCTGTACCTGTAGCTGAGGTGGTGACAGTGTGCTGTAGCTGTACCTGAGGTGGTGACAGTGTGCTGTAGCTGCACCTGAGGGGGTGACAGTGTGCTGTAGCTGTACCTGAGGGGGTGACAGTGTGCTGTAGCTGTACCTGAGGTGGTGACAGTGTGCTGTAGCTGTGGTGGTGACAGTGTGCTGTAGCTGTAGCTGAGGGGGTGACAGTGTGCTGTAGCTGTACCTGAGGTGGTGACAGTGTGCTGTAGCTGTACCTGAGGTGGTGACAGTGTGCTGTACCTGTACCTGAGGTGGTGACAGTTTGCTGTAGCTGTACCTGAGGGGGTGACAGTGTGCTGTAGCTGTACCTGAGGTGGTGACAGTGTGCTGTAGCTGTACCTGAGGAGGTGACAGTGTGCTGTAGCTGTACCTGAGGTGGTGACAGTGTGCTGTACCTGTACCTGAGGAGGTGACAGTGTGCTGTAGCTGTAGCTGAGGGGGTGACAGTGTGCTGTAGCTGTACCTGAGGTGGTGACAGTGTGCTGTAGCTGTAGCTGAGGGGGTGACAGTGTGCTGTAGCTGTACCTGAGGAGGTGACAGTGTGCTGTAGCTGTACCTGAGGTGGTGTGCTGTAGCTGTACCTGAGGTGGTGACAGTGTGCTGTAGCTGTACCTGAGGGGGTGACAGTGTGCTGTGGCTGTACCTGAGGAGGTGACAGTGCGCTGTAGCTGTACCTGAGGAGGTGACAGTGCGCTGTAGCTGTACCTGAGGTGGTGACAGTGTGCTGTAGCTGTAGCTGAGGAGGTGACAGTGCGCTGTAGCTGAGGTGGTGACAGTGTGCTGTAGCTGTAGCTGAGGTGGTGACAGTGTGCTGTAGCTGTACCTGAGTAGGTGACAGTGTGCTGTAGCTGTACCTGAGGTGGTGACAGTGTGCTGTAGCTGTACCTGAGGGGGTGACAGTGTGCTGTAGCTGTACCTGAGGTGGTGACAGTGTGCTGTAGCTGTACCTGAGGGGGTGACAGTGTGCTGTAGCTGTACCTGAGGCGGTGACAGTGTGCTGTAGCTGTACCTGAGGTGGTGTGCTGTAGCTGTACCTGAGGCGGTGACAGTGTGCTGTAGCTGTTCCTCAGGTGGTGACAGTGTGCTGTACCTGTACCTGAGGTGGTGACAGTGTGCTGTACCTGTACCTGAGGTGGTGACAGTGTGCTGTAGCTGTAGCTGTAGTGGTGACAGTGTGCTGTAACTGTAGTGGTGACAGTGTGCTGTAGCTGTACCTGAGGTGGTGACAGTGTGCTGTAGCTGTACCTGTAGTGGTGACAGTGTGCTGTAGCTGTACCTGAGGTGGTGACAGTGTGCTGTAGCTGTACCTGAGGTGGTGACAGTGTGCTGTAGCTGTAGCTGAGGTGGTGACAGTGTGCTGTATCTGTACCTGAGGAGGTGACAGTGTGCTGTAGCTGTACCTGAGGCGGTGACAGTGTGCTGTATCTGTACCTGAGGTGGTGACAGTGTGCTGTAGCTGCACCTGAGGGGGTGACAGTGTGCTGTAGCTGTACCTGAGGTGGTGACAGTGCGCTGTAGCTGTACCTGAGGTGGTGACAGTGTGCTGTAGCTGTAGCTGAGGTGGTGACAGTGCGCTGTAGTTGTACCTGAGGTGGTGACAGTGCGCTGTAGCTGTACCTGAGGGGGTGACAGTGTGCTGTAGCTGTAGATGAGGTGGTGACAGTGTGCTGTAGCTGTAGCTGAGGTGGTGACAGTGTGCTGTAGCTGTACCTGAGGTGGTGACAGTGCGCTGTAGCTGAGGGGGTGACAGTGTGCTGTAGCTGTAGCTGAGGTGGTGACAGTGTGCTGTAGCTGTAGCTGAGGTGGTGACAGTGTGCTGTAGCTGTACCTGAGGTGGTGACAGTGTGCTGTAGCTGTACCTGAGGTGGTGACAGTGTGGTGTAGCTGAGGTGGTGACAGTGTGCTGTAGCTGTACCTGAGGTGGTGACAGTGTGCTGTAGCTGTACCTGAGGGGGTGACAGTGTGCTGTAGCTGTACCTGAGGTGGTGACAGTGTGCTGTATCTGTACCTGAGGTGGTGTGCTGTAGCTGAGGTGGTGACAGTGTGCTGTAGCTGTACCTGAGGTGGTGACAGTGTGCTGTAGGTGTACCTGAGGCGGTGACAGTGTGCTGTAGCTGTACCTGAGGTGGTGACAGTGCGCTGTAGCTGTACCTGAGGAGGTGACAGTGTGCTGTAGCTGTACCTGAGGTGGTGACAGTGTGCTGTAGCTGAGGTGGTGACAGTGCGCTGTAGTTGTACCTGAGGTGGTGACAGTGTGCTGTACCTGAGGTGGTGACAGTGTGCTGTAGATGAGGTGGTGACAGTGTGCTGTAGCTGTAGCTGAGGTGGTGACAGTGTGCTGTAGCTGTACCTGAGGGGGTGACAGTGTGCTGTAGCTGTAGCTGAGGTGGTGACAGTGTGCTGTAGCTGTACCTGAGGTGGTGACAGTGTGCTGTAGCTGTACCTGAGGTGGTGACAGTGTGGTGTAGCTGAGGTGGTGACAGTGTGCTGTAGCTGTACCTGAGGGGGTGACAGTGCACTGTAGCTGTACCTGAGGTGGTGACAGTGTGCTGTAGCTGTACCTGAGGTGGTGACAGTGTGCTGTAGCTGTACCTGAGGTGGTGACAGTGTGGTGTAGCTGAGGGGGTGACAGTGTGCTGTAGCTGTACCTGAGGAGGTGACAGTGTGCTGTAGCTGTACCTGAGGGGGTGACAGTGTGCTGTAGCTGTACCTGAGGTGGTGACAGTGTGCTGTATCTGTACCTGAGGTGGTGTGCTGTAGCTGTACCTGAGGTGGTGACAGTGTGCTGTATCTGTACCTGAGGTGGTGACAGTGTGCTGTAGCTGTACCTGAGGTGGTGACAGTGTGCTGTAGCTGTACCTGAGGTGGTGACAGTGCGCTGTAGCTGTACCTGCGGTGGTGACAGTGTGCTGTAGCTGTAGCTGAGGTGGTGACAGTGTGCTGTATCTGTACCTGAGGAGGTGACAGTGTGCTGTAGCTGTACCTGAGGTGGTGTGCTGTAGCTGTACCTGAGGTGGTGACAGTGTGCTGTATCTGTACCTGAGGAGGTGACAGTGTGCTGTAGCTGTACCTGAGGTGGTGTGCTGTAGCTGTAGCTGAGGTGATGACAGTGTGCTGTAGCTGTACCTGAGGTGGTGACGGTGTGCTGTAGCTGTAGCTGAGGTGGTGACAGTGTGATGTAGCTGTACCTGAGGAGGTGACAGTGTGCTGTAGCTGTACCTGAGGTGGTGACAGTGTGCTGTAGCTGTACCTGAGGGGGTGACAGTGTGCTGTAGCTGTACCTGAGGGGGTGACAGTGTGCTGTAGCTGTACCTGAGGTGGTGACAGTGTGCTGTAGCTGTACCTGAGGTGGTGACAGTGTGCTGTAGCTGTACCTGAGGAGGTGACAGTGTGCTGTAGCTGTAGCTGAGGGGGTGACGGTGTGCTGTAGCTGTACCTGAGGTGGTGACGGTGTGCTGTAGCTGTAGCTGAGGTGGTGACAGTGTGCTGTAGCTGTACCTGAGGTGGTGACAGTGTGCTGTACCTGTACCTGAGGAGGTGACAGTGTGCTGTAGCTGTACCTGAGGTGGTGACAGTGTGCTGTATCTGTACCTGAGGTGGTGACAGTGTGCTGTAGCTGTACCTGAGGTGGTGACAGTGTGCTGTAGCTGTACCTGAGGTGGTGACAGTGTGCTGTAGCTGTACCTGAGGGGGTGACAGTGCGCTGTATCTGTACCTGAGGAGGTGACAGTGTGCTGTAGCTGAGGTGGTGACAGTGTGCTGTAGCTGTAGCTGAGGGGGTGACAGTGTGCTGTAGCTGTATCTGAGGTGGAGACAGTGTGCTGTACCTGTACCTGAGGTGGTGACAGTGCGCTGTACCTGAGGAGGTGACAGTGTGCTGTAGCTGAGGTGGTGACAGTGTGCTGTAGCTGTAGCTGAGGGGGTGACAGTGTGCTGTAGCTGTAGCTGAGGGGGTGACAGTGTGCTGTAGCTGTACCTGAGGTGGTGACAGTGCGCTGTAGCTGTACCTGAGGTGGTTACAGTGTGCTGTAGCTGTACCTGAGGAGGTGACAGTGTGCTGTAGCTGTACCTGAGGAGGTGACAGTGTGCGCTGTAGCTGAGGAGGTGACAGTGTGCTGTAGCTGTACCTGAGGTGGTGACATTGTGCTGTAGCTGTACCTGAGGTGGTGACAGTGTGCTGTAGCTGTAGCTGAGGTGATGACAGTGTGCTGTGGCTGTACCTGAGGTGGTGACAGTGTGCTGTAGCTGTACCTGAGGTGGAGACAGTGTGCTGTAGCTGTACCTGAGGGGGTGACAGTGCGCTGTAGCTGTACCTGAGGAGGTGACAGTGTGCTGTGGCTGTACCTGAGGTGGTGACAGTGTGCTGTAGCTGTACCTGAGGTGGTGACAGTGTGCTGTAGCTGTAGCTGAGGTGGTGACAGTGTGATGTAGCTGTAGCTGAGGGGGTGACAGTGTGCTGTAGCTGTACCTGAGGGGGTGACAGTGTGCTGTAGCTGTACCTGAGGGGGTGACAGTGTGCTGTAGCTGTACCTGAGGTGGTGACAGTGTGCTGTAGCTGTAGCTGAGGGGGTGACAGTGTGCTGTAGCTGTACCTGAGGGGGTGACAGTGTGCTGTAGCTGTAGCTGAGGGGGTGACAGTGTGCTGTAGCTGTATCTGAGGTGGTGACAGTGTGCTGTAGCTGTACCTGAGGTGGTGACAGTGTGCTGTAGCTGTACCTGAGGAGTTGACAGTGTGCTGTGGCTGTACCTGAGGTGGTGACAGTGTGCTGTAGCTGTACCTGAGGTGGTGACAGTGTGCTGTAGCTGTACCTGAGGGGGTGACAGTGTGCTGTAGCTGTACCTGAGGGGGTGACAGTGTGCTGTAGCTGTACCTGAGGTGGTGACAATGTGCTGTAGCTGTAGCTGAGGTGGTGACAGTGCGCTGTAGCTGTACCTGAGGGGGTGACAGTGTGCTGTAGCTGTATCTGAGGTGGTGACAGTGTGCTGTAGCTGTAGCTGAGGTGGTGACAGTGTGCTGTAGCTGTACCTGAGGTGGTGACAGTGTGCTGTAGCTGTACCTGAGGTGGTGACAGTGTGCTGTAGCTGTAGCTGAGGTGATGACAGTGTGCTGTAGCTGTACCTGAGGAGGTGACAGTGTGCTGTAGCTGTACCTGAGGGGGTGACAGTGTGCTGTAGCTGTACCTGAGGTGGTGACAGTGTGCTGTAGCTGAGGTGGTGACAGTGTGCTGTAGCTGAGGTGGTGACAGTGTGCTGTAGCTGAGGGGGTGACAGTGTGCTGTAGCTGTACCTGAGGTGGTGACAGTGTCATATAGCTGTACCTGAGGGGGTGACAGTGTGCTGTAGCTGTACCTGAGGAGGTGACAGTGTGCTGTAGCTGTACCTGAGGGGGTGACAGTGTGCTGTAGCTGTACATGAGGTGGTGACAGTGTGCTGTAGCTGTACCTGAGGTGGTGACAGTGTGCTGTACCTGTAGCTGAGGTGGTGACAGTGTGCTGTAGCTGTACCTGAGGTGGTGACAGTGTGCTGTACCTGTAGCTGAGGTGGTGACAGTGTGCTGTAGCTGTACCTGAGGTGGTGACAGTGTGCTGTAGCTGCACCTGAGGGGGTGACAGTGTGCTGTAGCTGTACCTGAGGGGGTGACAGTGTGCTGTACCTGTACCTGAGGTGGTGACAGTGTGCTGTAGCTGTAGCTGAGGTGGTGACAGTGTGCTGTAGCTGTACCTGAGGGGGTGACAGTGTGCTGTAGCTGTACCTGAGGTGGTGACAGTGTGCTGTAGCTGTGGTGGTGACAGTGTGCTGTAGCTGTAGCTGAGGGGGTGACAGTGTGCTGTAGCTGTACCTGAGGTGGTGACAATGTGCTGTAGCTGTACCTGAGGTGGTGACAGTGTGCTGTACCTGTACCTGAGGTGGTGACAGTTTGCTGTAGCTGTACCTGAGGGGGTGACAGTGTGCTGTAGCTGTACCTGAGGTGGTGACAGTGTGCTGTAGCTGTACCTGAGGAGGTGACAGTGTGCTGTGGCTGTACCTAAGGGGGTGACAGTGTGCTGTACCTGTACCTGAGGAGGTGACAGTGTGCTGTAGCTGTAGCTGAGGGGGTGACAGTGTGCTGTAGCTGTACCTGAGGTGGTGACAGTGTGCTGTAGCTGTAGCTGAGGGGGTGACAGTGTGCTGTAGCTGTACCTGAGGAGGTGACAGTGTGCTGTAGCTGTACCTGAGGTGGTGTGCTGTAGCTGTACCTGAGGTGGTGACAGTGTGCTGTAGCTGTACCTGAGGGGGTGACAGTGTGCTGTGGCTGTACCTGAGGAGGTGACAGTGCGCTGTAGCTGTACCTGAGGAGGTGACAGTGCGCTGTAGCTGTACCTGAGGTGGTGACAGTGTGCTGTAGCTGTAGCTGAGGAGGTGACAGTGTGCTGTAGCTGTACCTGAGGTGGTGACAGTGTGCTGTAGCTGCACCTGAGGGGGTGACAGTGTGCTGTAGCTGTACCTGAGGGGGTGACAGTGTGCTGTAGCTGTACCTGAGGTGGTGACAGTGTGCTGTAGCTGTGGTGGTGACAGTGTGCTGTAGCTGTAGCTGAGGGGGTGACAGTGTGCTGTAGCTGTACCTGAGGTGGTGACAGTGTGCTGTAGCTGTACCTGAGGTGGTGACAGTGTGCTGTACCTGTACCTGAGGTGGTGACAGTTTGCTGTAGCTGTACCTGAGGGGGTGACAGTGTGCTGTAGCTGTACCTGAGGTGGTGACAGTGTGCTGTAGCTGTACCTGAGGAGGTGACAGTGTGCTGTGGCTGTACCTAAGGGGGTGACAGTGTGCTGTACCTGTACCTGAGGAGGTGACAGTGTGCTGTAGCTGTAGCTGAGGGGGTGACAGTGTGCTGTAGCTGTACCTGAGGTGGTGACAGTGTGCTGTAGCTGTAGCTGAGGGGGTGACAGTGTGCTGTAGCTGTACCTGAGGAGGTGACAGTGTGCTGTAGCTGTACCTGAGGTGGTGTGCTGTAGCTGTACCTGAGGTGGTGACAGTGTGCTGTAGCTGTAGCTGAGGGGGTGACAGTGTGCTGTGGCTGTACCTGAGGAGGTGACAGTGCGCTGTAGCTGTACCTGAGGAGGTGACAGTGCGCTGTAGCTGTACCTGAGGTGGTGACAGTGTGCTGTAGCTGTAGCTGAGGAGGTGACAGTGCGCTGTAGCTGAGGTGGTGACAGTGTGCTGTAGCTGTAGCTGAGGTGGTGACAGTGTGCTGTAGCTGTACCTGAGTAGGTGACAGTGTGCTGTAGCTGTACCTGAGGTGGTGACAGTGTGCTGTAGCTGTACCTGAGGGGGTGACAGTGTGCTGTAGCTGTACCTGAGGTGGTGACAGTGTGCTGTAGCTGTACCTGAGGGGGTGACAGTGTGCTGTAGCTGTACCTGAGGCGGTGACAGTGTGCTGTAGCTGTACCTGAGGTGGTGTGCTGTAGCTGTACCTGAGGAGGTGACAGTGTGCTGTAGCTGTACCTGAGGGGGTGACAGTGTGCTGTAGCTGTACCTGAGGTGGTGACAGTGTGCTGTAGCTGTACCTGAGGTGGTGACAGTGTGCTGTAGCTGTACCTGAGGTGGTGACAGTGTGCTGTAGCTGTACCTGCGGTGGTGACTGTGTGCTGTACCTGTACCTGAGGTGGTGACAGTGTGCTGTAGCTGTAGCTGAGGTGGTGACAGTGTGCTGTAGCTGTACCTGAGGGGGTGACAGTGTGCTGTAGCTGTACCTGAGGTGGTAACAGTGTGCTGTAGCTGTACCTGAGGGGGTGACAGTGTGCTGTAGCTGTACCTGAGGTGGTGACAGTGTGCTGTAGCTGTACCTGAGGTGGTGACAGTGTGATGTAGCTGTAGCTGAGGTGGTGACAGTGTGCTGTAGCTGAGGAGGTGACAGTGTGCTGTAGCTGTACCTGAGGAGGTGACAGTGTGCTGTATCTGTACCTGTGGTGATGACAGTGTGCTGTAGCTGTACCTGAGGTGGTGACAGTATGCTGTAGCTGTACCTGAGGGGGTGACAGTGTGCTGTAGCTGTACCTGAGGGGGTGACAGTGTGCTGTAGCTGTACCTGAGGAGGTGACATTGTGCTGTAGCTGTACCTGAGGGGGTGACAGTGTGCTGTAGCTGTACCTGAGGTGGTGACTGTGTGCTGTACCTGTACCTGAGGTGGTGACAGTGTGCTGTAGCTGTAGCTGAGGTGGTGACAGTGTGCTGTAGCTGTACCTGAGGTGGTGACAGTGTGCTGTAGCTGTACCTGAGGTGGTGACAGTGTGCTGTAGCTGTACCTGAGGTGGTGACAGTGTGCTGTAGCTGTACCTGAGGTGGTGATAATCTCCGCTGTTCGGCCTCCTGATTGCTCAACTGTCGCCCCCTCATCCCCTTACCCTCTTGCCCCCTCATCCCCCCTTGCCCCCTCATCCACTCTTCCCCTCACTCTCTCGCCCCCTTATCCTCTTGCCCCCTCATCCCCTTACTCTCTCGCCCCCTCGCCCTCTTGCCCCCTTGCCATCTTGCCCCCTCACCCCCTCGCCCTCTTGCCCTCAGGGGAAAAGGGTATAACCAGCCCTACTCCTTAAAAGCAGGCGTGCAATCACACCTGTGTGCCTACCAGGCACTGGCGTCACATGACAAAACCCTAAGGGCCGGCTGTATCTCGGCCATCCACTACAGGAGTGGCATCACACTTCCATCTAGCAAGTGACCGGCCGTCCTACCGCTACAACATCATCTGGGAGCATACCACATCTCTGCGGCCCTGTCTTCTGCTCGCTCAGCTGTCTGCCAGTGTCTCTGATTGCAGATCAGTCCTCTGTAGGCAGTTTATGTCTTAAAGAAACACCCAAATGTGTTGGAGCTGTTGTCTAGGGGTCACACCTTGTTTCTTTAAGACATAAACTGCCTACAGAGGACTGATCTGCAATCAGAGACACTGGCTGACAGCTGAGTGAGCAGGAGGGCCGACAGCAGAGACACTGAATGACAGCTGAGTGAGCTTGGAGGTAAGACAGCAAAGACACTGACTGACAGCTGAGCGAGCAGGAGGCCAGTTAACAGAGTCACTGCTGTCAGGCCTCCTGCTCGCTTAGCTGTCAGTTAATGTCTCTGCAGTCGGGCCTCCTGCTCGCTTAGCTGTGAGTCAGTGTCTCTGCTGTTCGGTCTCCTGCTCGCTCAGCTGTCAGTCAGTGTCTCTGCTGCCCGGCCTCCTGCTCGCTTAGCTGTCAGTCAGTGTCTCTGCCGCCCGGCCTCCTGCTCGCTCAGCTGTCAGCCAGTGTCTCTGCTGCCCGGCTTCCTGTTCGCTCAGCTGTCAGGCAGTGTCTCTGCTGCCCGGCCTCCTGCTCGCTCAGCTGTCAGGCAGTGTCTCTGCTGCCCGGCCTCCTGCTCGCTCAGCTGTCAGTCAGTGTCTCTGCTGCCCGGCCTCCTGCTCGCTCAGCTGTCAGTCAGTGTCTCTGCTGCCCGGCCTCCTGCTCGCTCAGCTGTCAGTCAGTGTCTCTGCTGCCCGGCCTCCTGCTCGCTCAGCTGTCAGCCAGTGTCTCTGCTGCCCGGCCTCCTGCTCGTTCAGCTGTCAGCCAGTGTCTCTGCTGCCCGGCCTCCTGCTCGCTCAGCTGTCAGCCAGTGTCTCTGCTGCCCGGCCTCCTGCTCGCTTAGCTGTCAGTCAGTGTCTCTGCTGCCCGGCCTCCTGCTTGCTCAGCTGTCAGCCAGTGTCTCTGCTGCCCGGCCTCCTGCTCGCTCAGCTGTCAGCCAGTGTCTCTGCTGCCCGGCCTCCTGCTCGCTCAGCTGTCAGCCAGTGTCTCTGCTGCCCGGCCTCCTGCTCGCTTAGCTGTCAGTCAGTGTCTCTGCTGCCCGGCCTCCTGCTTGCTCAGCTGTCAGTCAGTGTCTCTGCTGTCCGGCCTCCTGCTCGCTCAGCTGTCAGTCAGTGTCTCTGCTGTCCGGCCTTCTGCTCGCTCAGCTGTCAGTCAGTGTCTCTGCTGTCCGGCCTTCTGCTCGCTCAGCTGTCAGTCAGTGTCCCCCCCATAGACACATGTAATGCAGGGCTGGGAGAGGAGGTGCAGCGTGCGGAGGACTTCTGGATCCTTCTACTGATCGGCCTCTGTGACGTATAAACTAGAAGATACTAGAAACAATAATTGTGTTTTTCTCTCTTTGCAGATTCCATCTTCATGAGCTTATATGTCGTTCTACAGAAGAAACCCCCAAAGAAGAGAATCTGTCCGATGGTTTTACATAGTGTAACTCCTCCTCCGTCTGCCTGATGTGCCCACAGGACCGGGGCGTCTGCCTCTTGTGCCCACAGGACCGGGGCGTCTGCCTCTTGTGCTTACAGGACCGTGGCGTCTGCCTCTTGTGCCCACAGGACCGGGGCGTCTGCCTCTTGTGCTTACAGGACCGGGGCGTCTGCCTCTTGTGCCCACAGGACCGGGGCGTCTGCCTCTTGTGCCCACAGGACCGGGGCGTCTGCCTCTTGTGCCCACAGGACCGGGGCGTCTGCCTCTTGTGCCCACAGGACCGGGGCGTCTGCCTCTTGTGCCCACAGGACCGGGGCGTCTGCCTCTTGTGCCCACAGGACCGGGGCGTCTGCCTCTTGTGCTTACAGGACCGGGGCGTCTGCCTCTTGTGCCCACAGGACCGGGGCGTCTGCCTCTTGTGCCCACAGGACCGGGGCGTCTGCCTCTTGTGCCCACAGGACCGGGGCGTCTGTCTCTTGTGCCCACAGGACCGGGGCGTCTGCCTCTTGTGCCCACAGGACCGGGCGTCTGTCTCTTGTGCCCACAGGACCGGGGCGTCTGCCTCTTGTGCCCACAGGACCGGGGCGTCTGCTTCTTATGCCCACAGGACCGGGGCGTCTGCCTCTTGTGCCCACAGGACCGGGGCGTCTGCCTCTTGTGCCCACAGGACCGGGGCGTCTGCCTCTTGTGCCCACAGGACCAGGGCGTCTGCCTCTTGTGCCCACAGGACCGGGGCGTCTGCCTCTTGTGCCCACAGGACCGGGGCGTCTGCCTCTTGTGCTTACAGGACCGTGGCGTCTGCCTCTTGTGCCCACAGGACGGAGGCGTCTGCCTCTTGTGCCCACAGGACCGGGGCGTCTGCCTCTTGTGCCCACAGGACCGGGGCGTCTGCCTCTTGTGCCCACAGGACCGGGGCGTCTGCCTCTTGTGCCCACAGGACCGGGGCGTCTGCCTCTTGTGCCCACAGGACCGGGGCGTCTGCCTCTTGTGCCCACAGGACCGGGGCGTCTGCCTCTTGTGCCCACAGGACCGGGGCGTCTGCCTCTTGTGCCCACAGGACCGGGGCGTCTGCCTCTTGTGCCCACAGGACCGGGGCGTCTGCCTCTTGTGCCCACAGGACGGGGGCGTCTGCCTCTTGTGCCCACAGGACGGAGGCGTCTGCCTCTTGTGCCCACAGGACCGGGGCGTCTGCCTCTTGTGCCCACAGGACCGGGGCGTCTGCCTCTTGTGCCCACAGGACCGGGGCGTCTGCCTCTTGTGCCCACAGGACCGGGGCGTCTGCCTCTTGTGCCCACAGGACCGGGGCGTCTGCCTCTTGTGCCCACAGGACGGAGGCGTCTGCCTCTTGTGCCCACAGGACCGGGGCGTCTGCCTCTTGTGCCCACAGGACCGGGGCGTCTGCCTCTTGTGCTTACAGGACCGTGGCGTCTGCCTCTTGTGCCCACAGGACCGGGGCGTCTGCCTCTTGTGCTTACAGGACCGGGGCGTCTGCCTCTTGTGCCCACAGGACCGGGGCGTCTGCCTCTTGTGCCCACAGGACCGGGGCGTCTGCCTCTTGTGCCCACAGGACCGGGGCGTCTGCCTCTTGTGCCCACAGGACCGGGGTGTCTAAGGGCCCTATTCCACCGGACGATTATCGTTTGCATAATCGTTAATGATTAACGATCTCAAAAGACCTGCAAACTTTCACTCATTTCCATGGAACGATAATCGTTACTTATGATCATAATTGCGATCGTTTTTTCTTTGCTATTTATTTGCTATTGCGAACGACCGAACGACTTCTTATTCAATGCAAACAATTTGCGAACGAGCAACAATAAAAATAGGTCCAGGTCTTATAAAGCGATCAACGATTTCTCGTTCGGTTGTTAATCGTTAACTGCATTTCAACCGAACGATTATCGTTTAGATTCGAACGGTTTAACGATAATCTGAACGATAATTGGCCGGTGGAATAGGGCCCTAACTCTTGTGCACAGGATTCCCTAAAGCAGAAGGAAGAGGCAAAGCAGTATTAGGGGAATTCTGGGAACTACATACACACTTCTCTTGCACTTGTACCGGACGTTCCGGACGATAATTGTTTGGTGTAACGGCCCATGTTAAAAGATCAGCCGACATGCACAACGTTGAATTAAAGCGATCACAGATCACCGCCACTCTCTTCAATGACCCCCCCCCCCGGCACTCCCTGCTCGCCGTCTGTGTGTGTAATAGCACAGGCAGCAAGGGGAGAAGAGCGAGGGCTGACAGGTTGTCTCACTCTTCCTTCTCTTTATTGTCCCGTGTAATATTTCCCTTACACTGTGAAACCAACCGACAGATTTTCTTTGAAAAAAATTTTTTTTAAAGGCGTTCTCCAAGTTCTAAAGCTGCCCATAAGGGTCGCCCTGCGTAAGCCTGTTGGACGTGATGGACTTTCATCTCTTCACCCTTAGTTGTTTTGCACATTTAGGCTCATTTTGCTTTGTGATCTCTTCTCACAATCCTACATGATACGTACGGCCACCATGATGACGGAACACCCGGACCGTACGGCCACCATGATGACTGAGCACCCGGACCGTACGGCCACCATGATGACGGAACACCCGGACCGTACGGCCACCATGATGACTGAGCACCCGGACCGTACGGCCACCATGATGACTGAGCACCCGGACCGTACGGCCACCATGATGACTGAGCACCCGGACCGTACGGCCACCATGATGACTGAGCACCCGGACCGTACGGCCACCATGATGACTGAGCACCCGGACCGTACGGCCACCATGATGACGGAACACCCGGACCGTACGGCCACCATGATGACTGAGCACCCGGACCGTACGGCCACCATGATGACTGAGCACCCGGACCGTACGGCCACCATGATGACTGAGCACCCGGACCGTACGGCCACCATGATGACTGAGCACCCGGACCGTACGGCCACCATGATGACTGAGCACCCGGACCGTACGGCCACCATGATGACGGAACACCCGGACCGTACGGCCACCATGATGACGGAACACCCGGACCGTACGGCCACCATGATGACTGAGCACCCGGACCGTACGGCCACCATGATGACTGAGCACCCGGACCGTACGGCCACCATGATGACTGAGCACCCGGGCTGTACGGCCACCATGATGACGGAACACCCGGACCGTACGGCCACCATGATGACGGAACACCCGGACCGTACGGCCACCATGATGACGGAACACCTGGACCGTACGGCCACCATGATGACTGAGCACCCGGACCGTACGGCCACCATGATGACTGAGCACCCGGACCGTACGGCCACCATGATGACTGAGCACCCGGGCCGTACGGCCACCATGATGACGGAACACCCGGACCGTACGGCCACCATGATGACGGAACACCCGGACCGTACGGCCACCATGATGACGGAACACCCGGGCCGTACGGCCACCATGATGACGGAACACCCGGGCCGTACGGCCACCATGATGACGGAACACCCGGACCGTACGGCCACCATGATGACGGAACACCCGGACCGTACGGCCACCATGATGACGGAACACCCGGACCGTACGGCCACCATGATGACGGAACACCCGGACTGTACGGCCACCATGATGATTCCAATAGATTAGAGATGACGGAACACCGGGCCGTACAGCCACCATAACAGGCGCAGCACCGAGTACACCGCTACCGCCAGGACAGTGCAGCGTCAGTAAATTGAGTATCTTCAAAGCCGATTATAATAAACTTGAAAAAGCCCTTTAATTTCCTATATTTTGCCAGTTCGGGCAGCTTCCAGGTGCTGGCTGCGCCATCCTGTGTGTGCGACCTTGGTCACGCGCAGTAACAGTATTTTATAGCTTGGCTTTGCTATATGATTCAGTAAGAGCTTTTTTTTGGTGTCAGATAATATGTAACGAGCTTTTCCTCTGTGTTCAGATTTATTAATGTGTATTTGGGGAGAAATAGGGCAATTTAAAGGGGTTCTCCAGCATTAAAAACATGGCCGCTTTCTTCCTGAGAAAGCACTGCTCATGTCTCTAGTCTGGGTGCAGGTTTGGCAGCTCACTGCCATTGAAGTGAATGGAGCTTAAAGGGGAAGTCCGGTGTCGGGGAGGAGGTGACTTACCAATGTGCAGCTTCCTCCCTGGCCCCAGCAGTGGGGTCCGCTGTCCTCCTTTCTGGTTCCCGATCCCCTGGCTGCTTCCTGAGTGGGGACCTGGAGCAGAGACCTCAGTGCTGGGGCCAGGGAGGTAAGTGCACGTTATGTTCAGCCACCTCCCCCCCGACACCGGACTTGCCCTTTAATTGCAAATCACACCTGACCTGGAGACAAGACCGGTGCTGTCTCTGGAAGAAAGCGGCCATGCTGCTGGAAAACTCCTTTAATTAAAAGTTCAAACAAGAAATAGAGCGTAGAACTAATTCTTGGAGATCAGTATTGATTTTTTTTATTTTTATAATTGTTTCCTTGTATTTGCTGACTTGTATGTACTAACTGTGTACACCAAGGCTCCGGCACATCTGACTGTATACACTGAGGCTCCGGCACATCTGACTGTATACACTGAGGCTCCGGCACATCTGACTGTATACACCGAGGCTCCGGCACATCTGACTGTATACACCGAGGCTCCGGCACATCTGACTGTATACACCGAGGCTCCGGCACATGTGACTGTATACACCGAGGCTCCGGCACATCTGACTGTATACACCGAGGCTCCGGCACATCTGACTGTATACACCGAGGCCGGCTCCAGCACATTTGACTGTATATACCGAGGCTCCGGCACATCTGACTGTATACACCGAGGCTCCGACACATCTGACTGTATACACCGAGGCTCCGACACATCTGACTGTATACGCCGGGGCTCCGGCACATCTGACTGTATACGCCGAGGCTCCGGCACATCTGACTGTATACGCCGAGGCTCCGGCACATCTGACTGTATACACCGAGGCTCCGGCACATCTGACTGTATATACCGAGGCTCCGGCACATCTAACTGTATACACCGAGGCCGGCTCCAGCACATTTGACTGTATATACCGAGGCTCCGGCACATCTGACTGTATACACCGAGGCTCCGACACATCTGACTGTATACACCGAGGCTCCGGCACATCTGACTGTATACACCGGGGCTCCGGCACATCTGACTGTATACACCGAGGCTCCGGCACATCTGACTGTATACACCGAGGCTCCGGCACATCTGACTGTATACGCCGGGGCTCCGGCACATCTGACTGTATACACCGGGGCTCCGGCACATCTGACTGTATACACCGAGGCTCCGGCACATCTGACTGTATACACCGAGGCTCCGGCACATCTGACTGTATACGCCGGGGCTCCGGCACATCTGACTGTATACGCCGAGGCTCCGGCACATCTGACTGTATACACCGAGGCTCCGGCACATCTGACTGTATACGCCGAGGCTCCGGCACATCTAACTGTATACACCGAGGCCGGCTCCAGCACATTTGACTGTATATACCGAGGCTCCGGCACATCTGACTGTATACACCGAGGCTCCGGCACATCTGACTGTATACAACGAGGCTCCGGCACATCTGACTGTATACGCCGAGGCTCCGGCACATCTGACTGTATACGCCGAGGCTCCGCCACATCTGACTGTATACGCCGAGGCTCCGGCACATCTGACTGTATACACCGAGGCTCCGGCACATCTGACTGTATACGCCGAGGCTCCGGCACATCTAGCTGTATACACTGAGGCTCCGGCACATCTGACTGTATACACCGAGGCTCCGGCACATCTGACTGTATACGCCGAGGCTCCGGCACATCTAGCTGTATACACCGAGGCTCCGGCACATCTGACTGTATACGCCGAGGCTCCGGCACATCTAACTGTATACACCGAGGCCGGCTCCAGCACATTTGACTGTATATACCGAGGCTCCGGCACATCTGACTGTATACACCGAGGCTCCGGCACATCTGACTGTATATACCGAGGCTCCGGCACATCTGACTGTATACACCAGGGCTCCGGCACATCTGACTGTATACACCGAGGCTCCGGCACATGTGACTGTATACACCGAGGCTCTGGCACATCTGACTGTATACACCGAGGCTCCGGCACATCTGACTGTATACACCGGGGCTCCGGCACATCTGACTGTATACACCGAGGCTCCGGCACATCTGACTGTATACACCGAGGCTCCGACACATCTGACTGTATACACCGAGGCTCCGGCACATCTGACTGTATACACCGGGGCTCCGGCACATCTGACTGTATACACCAGGGCTCCGGCACATCTGACTGTATACACCGAGGCTCTGGCACATCTGACTGTATACACCGAGGCTCTGGCACATCTGACTGTATACACCGAGGCTCCGGCACATCTGACTGTATACACCGAGGCTCCGGCACATCTGACTGTATACACTGCGGCTCCGGCACATCTTCATATTGCATTAAGAAGAACACCCAGGATTTGGGAGACTTTCAGGTAATGTTCCCACAACGTTGGCCGTTATTTCATTAGGATTATTGTACAAATAACGGCCGTTGTGTGAACGTAGCCAAAACTGGAGTAGCGGAGAATCATTAAGATGAAGACTACTTTTATGATGTGACATTTGCAGCAGTTTTTTAGTGTCTGGACCGTCCATTTACCTTATATATTACATTGCTATTTGTCAATAAAAAGAATCTAATCAAACCGTGCGTCACGTAAGCCGATTGCGAAGGTGCAGCCGCGCATCCAGGGGGTCATCCCCTATGGGGACTTATACACATCAGGTTGCATAATGAACCGGCTCTGGATCTGTGCAGATGTAACAACGTCCACGTTCTGGTGTTTCTCTCTGGATTTAAGCAGAGAAACTCAGATCAATTGGTGTCAGAAAGTTGTACAGATTTGTAATTTACATCTCTATAAAAATCTCCAGTCTTCCAGTACCTATCAGCTGCTGTATGTCCTGCAGGAAGTGGTGTATTCTCTCCAGTCTGACACAGCGCTCTCTGCTGCCACCTCTGTCCATGTCAGGAACTGTCCAGAGCAGGGGAGGTTTTCTATGGGGATTTGCTGCTGCTCTGGACAGTTCCTGACATGGACAGAGGTGGCAGCAGAGAGCACTGTGTCAGACTGGAGAGAATACACCACTTCCTGCAGGACATACAGCAGCTGATAAGTACTGGAAGACTGATTAATACACTGCTCACAAAAATAAAGGGAAAACTTTTGGCAGTGAACCTGCTGATATGCGCCAGCCGCTAATTAACTAATTAACTGGCAATCACTGTCACCTGCAGCACTGACTGGCAATCACTGTCACCTGCAGCACTGACTGGCAATCACTGTCACCTGCAGCACTGACTGACAATCCTGGTCACCTGCAGCACTGACTGACAATCCCGGTCACCTGCAGCACTGACTGACAATCCCGGTCATCTGCAGCACTGACTGACAATCCCGGTCACCTGCAGCACTGACTGACAATCCCGGTCACCTGCAGCACTGACTGACACTCACTGTCACCTGCAGCACTGACTGACACTCACTGTCACCTGCAGCACTGACTGACACTGTCACCTGCAGCACTGACTGACACTCACTGTCACCTGCAGCACTGACTGACACTGGTAGAATGAGACAGACTCTACACCCCACACAGGTGGCTCAGGTAGTGCAGCTCATCCAGGATGGCACATCAATGCGAGCTGTGGCAAGAAGGAGAGCTGTGTCTGTCAGCGTAGTGTCCAGAGGCTGGAGGCTACCAGGAGATGGGACGGCACACCAGGAGACATGGAGGAGGCCGTAGTGTCCAGAGGCTGGAGGCTACCAGGAGACAGGCCAGTACACGAGGAGACGTGGAGGAGGCCGTAGTGTCCAGAGGCTGGAGGCTACTAGGAGACAGGCCAGTACACCAGGAGATGTGGAGGAGGCCGTAGTGTCCAGAGGCTGGAGGCTACTAGGAGACAGGCCAGTACACCAGGAGACATGGAGGAGGCCGTAGTGTCCAGAGGCTGGAGGCTACCAGGAGACAGGCCAGTACACCAGGAGACATGGAGGAGGCCGTAGTGTCCAGAGGCTGGAGGCTACCAGGAGACAGGCCAGTACACCAGGAGACATGGAGGAGGCCATAGTGCCCAGAGGCTGGAGGCTACCAGGAGATGGGACGGCACACCAGGAGACGTGGAGGAGGCCGTAGTGTCCAGAGGCTGGAGGCTACTAGGAGACAGGCCAGTACACCAGGAGACATGGAGGAGGCCGTAGTGTCCAGAGGCTGGAGGCTACCAGGAGACAGGCCAGTACACCAGGAGACATGGAGGAGGCCGTAGTGTCCAGAGGCTGGAGGCTACCAGGAGACAGGTCAGTACACCAGGAGACGTGGAGGAGGCCGTAGTGTCCAGAGGCTGGAGGCTACTAGGAGACAGGCCAGTACACAAGGAGATGTGGAGGAGGCCGTAGTGTCCAGAGGCTGGAGGCTACTAGGAGACAGGCCAGTACACCAGGAGATGTGGAAGAGGCCGTAGTGTCCAGAGGCTGGAGGAGCTACATGGAGACAGGCCAGTACACCAGGAGATGTGGAGGAGGCTGTAGGAGGGCAACAACCCAGCAGCAGGACCACTACCTCCGCCTTTGTGCAAGGAGGACCAGGAGGAGCACTGCCAGAGCCCTGCACAATGACCTCCGGCAGCCACACATGTACATGTGTCTGCACAAACGGATAGAGACTGCCTCCATGAGGACGGTATGAGGCCCGACGTCCACAGATAGGGGTCACAGCCCAACACCGTGCAGGATGCTTGGCATGTACCAGAGAACCCCAGGATTGGCAGATTCACCACTGGCGCCCCCTGTGCTGCTCACAGATGTGCTTAGTGTGAACCTGCTCTAATGTCAGCAGTTCCTGCAAGATGGAGGCAGAGAAGCTATGGACTGGCCGCCCGTTCCCCTGAATCCCATTGAGCACATTGGGGACATCATGTCTCCTCCATCCACCAACGTCACGTTGCAGCACAGACTGTCCAGGAGTTGGCGGCTGCTTTAGTCCAGGTCTGGGAGGAGATCATCAGACACCTCATCAGGAGCATGCCCAGGCCTTGTAGGGAGGTCATACACCTCATCAGGAGCATGCCCGGGCCTTGTAGGGAGGTCATACAGACACCTCATCAGGAGCATGCCCGGGCCTTGTAGGGAGGTCATACACCTCATCAGGAGCATGCCCGGGCCTTGTAGGGAGGTCATACAGACACCTCATCATGAACATGCCCGGGCCTTGTAGGGAGGTCATACAGACACCTCATCAGGAGCATGTCCGGGCCTTGTAGGGAGGTCATACACCTCATCAGGAGCATGCCCGGGCCTTGTAGGGAGGTCATACAGACACCTCATCAGGAGCATGCCCGGGCCTTGTAGGGAGGTCATACACCTCATCAGGAGCATGCCCGGGCCTTGTAGAGAGGTCATACACCTCATCAGGAGCATGCCCGGGCCTTGTAGGGAGGTCATACAGCCACCTCATTAGGAGCATGCCCGGGCCTTGTAGGGAGGTCATACAGACACCTCATCATGAACATGCCCGGGCCTTGTAGGGAGGTCATACAGACACCTCATCAGGAGCATGCCCGGGCCTTGTAGGGAGGTCATACAGACACCTCATCAGGAGCATGCCCGGGCCTTGTAGGGAGGTCATACACCTCATCAGGAGCATGCCCGGGCCTTGTAGGGAGGTCATACACCTCATCAGGAGCATGCCCGGGCCATGTAGGGAGGTCATACAGACACCTCATCAGGAGCATGCCCAGACCTTGTAGGGAGGTCATACAGACACCTCATCAGGAGCATGCCCGGGGCTTGTAGGGAGGTCATACACCTCATCAGGAGCATGCCCGGGCCTTGTAGGGAGGTCATACAGACACCTCATCAGGAGCATGCCCAGGCCTTGTAGGGAGGTCATACACCTCATCAGGAGCATGCCCGGGCCTTGTAGAGAGGTCATACAGACACCTCATCAGGAGCATGCTCGGGCCTTGTAGGGAGGTCATACAGACACCTCATCAGGAGCATGCCCGGGCCTTGTAGGGAGGTCATACAGACACCTCATCAGGAGCATGCCCGGACCTTGTAGGGAGGTCATACAGCCATCAGGAGCATGCCCGGGCCTTGTAGGGAGGTCATACAGACACCTCATCAGGAGCATGCCCGGGCCTTGTAGGGAGGTCATACACCTCATCAGGAGCATGCCCGGGCCTTTTAGGGAGGTCATACAGACACCTCATCAGGAGCATGCCCGGGCCTTGTAGGGAGGTCATACAGCCACCTCATCAGGAGCATGCCCGGACCTTGTAGGGAGGTCATACAGACACCTCATTAGGAGCATGCTCGGGCCTTGTAGGGAGGTCATACAGACACCTCATCAGGAGCATGCCCGGGCCTTGTAGGGAGGTCATACAGACACCTCATCAGGAGCATGCCCGGACCTTGTAGGGAGGTCATACAGCCATCAGGAGCATGCCCGGGCCTTGTAGGGAGGTCATACAGACACCTCATCAGGAGCATGCCCGGGCCTTGTAGGGAGGTCATACACCTCATCAGGAGCATGCCCGGGCCTTGTAGGGAGGTCATACAGACACCTCATCAGGAGCATGCCCAGGCCTTGTAGGGAGGTCATACACCTCATCAGGAGCATGCCCGGGCCTTGTAGAGAGGTCATACAGACACCTCATCAGGAGCATGCTCGGGCCTTGTAGGGAGGTCATACAGACACCTCATCAGGAGCATGCCCAGACCTTGTAGGGAGGTCATACAGACACCTCATCAGGAGCACGCCCGGGCCTTGTAGGGAGGTCATACAGACACCTCATCAGGAGCACGCCCGGGCCTTGTAGGGAGGTCATACACCTCATCAGGAGCATGCCCGGGCCATGTAGGGAGGTCATACAGACACCTCATCAGGAGCATGCCCGGGCCTTGAAGGGGGGTCATACAGACACCTCATCAGGAGCATGCCCGGGCCTTGTAGAGAGGTCATACAGACACCTCATCAGGAGCATGCTCGGGCCTTGTAGGGAGGTCATACAGACACCTCATCAGGAGCATGCCCAGACCTTGTAGGGAGGTCATACAGACACCTCATCAGGAGCACGCCCGGGCCTTGTAGGGAGGTCATACACCTCATCAGGAGCATGCCCGGGCCATGTAGGGAGGTCATACAGATACCTCATCAGGAGCATGCCCGGGCCTTGAAGGGGGGTCATACAGACACCTCATCAGGAGCATGCCCAGGCCTTGTAGGGAGGTCATACAGACACCTCATCATGAACATGCCTGGGCCTTGTAGGGAGGTCATACACCTCATCAGGAGCATGCCCGGGCCTTGTAGGGAGGTCATACACCTCATCAGGAGCATGCCCGGGCCTTGTAGGGAGGTCATACAGACACCTCATCATGAACATGCCTGGGCCTTGTAGGGAGGTCATACAGACACCTCATCAGGAGCATGCCCGGGCCTTGTAGGGAGGTCATACAGACACTTTATCAGGAGCATGCCCGGGCCTTGTAGGGAGGTCATACACCTCATCAGGAGCATGCCCGGGCCTTGTAGGGAGGTCATACAGACACCTCATCAGGAGCATGCCCGGGTCTTGTAGGGAGGTCATACACCTCATCAGGAGCATGCCCGGGCCTTGTAGGGAGGTCATACACCTCATCAGGAGCATGCCCAGGCCTTGTAGGGAGGTCATACAGACACCTCATCAGGAGCATGTCCGGGCCTTGTAGGGAGGTCATACACCTCATCAGGAGCATGCCCAGGCCTTGTAGGGAGGTCATACAGACACCTCATCAGGAGCATGTCCGGGCCTTGTAGGGAGGTCATACACCTCATCAGGAGCATGCCCGGGCCTTGTAGGGAGGTCATACAGACACCTCATCAGGAGCATGCCCGGGCCTTGTAGGGAGGTCATACAGACACCTCATCAGGAGCATGCCCGGGCCTTGTAGGGAGGTCATACAGCCACCTCATCAGGAGCATGCCCGGGTCTTGTAGGGAGGTCATACACCTCATCAGGAGCATGCCCGGGCCTTGTAGGAAGGTCATACACCTCATCAGGAGCATGCCCGGGCCTTGTAGGGAGGTCATACAGACACCTCATCAGGAGCATGCCCGGGCCTTGTAGGGAGGTCATACACCTCATCAGGAGCATGCCCGGGCCATGTAGGGAGGTCATACACCTCATCAGGAGCATGCCCGGGCCATGTAGGGAGGTCATACACCTCATCAGGAGCACGCCCGGGCCATGTAGGGAGGTCATACAGACACCTCATCAGGAGCATGCCCGGGCTTTGTAGGGAGGTCATACAGACACCTCATCAGGAGCATGCCCGGGCCTTGTAGGGAGGTCATACAGACACCTCATCAGGAGCATGCCCGGGCCTTGTAGGGAGGTCATACAGCCCCCTCATCAGGAGCATGCCCGGGTCTTGTAGGGAGGTCATACAGACACCTCATCAGGAGCATGCCCGGGCCTTGTAGGGAGGTCATACACCTCATCAGGAGCATGCCCGGGCCTTGTAGGGAGGTCATACAGACACCTCATCAGGAGCATGCCCGGGCCATGTAGGGAGGTCATACAGACACCTCATCAGGAGCATGCCCGGGCCTTGTAGGGAGGTTATACACCTCATCAGGAGCATGTCCGGGTCTTGTAGGGAGGTCATACAGACACCTCATCAGGAGCATGCCCGGGTCTTGTAGGGAGGTCATACAGACACCTCATCAGGAGCATGCCCGGGTCTTGTAGGGAGGTCATACAGACACCTCATCAGGAGCATGCCCGGGCCTTGTAGGGAGGTCATACAGACACCTCATCAGGAGCATGTCCGGGTCTTGTAGGGAGGTCATACAGACACCTCATCAGGAGCATGCCCGGGTCTTGTAGGGAGGTCATACAGACACCTCTTCAGGAGCATGCCCGGGCCTTGTAGGGAGGTCATACAGACACCTCATCAGGAGCATGCCCGGGTCTTGTAGGGAGGTCATACAGACACCTCATCAGGAGCATGCCCGGGCGGTGGAGTTGAGAGTCCATTAGGTATGTTATATTCTTAAAATGTATATTTGCCTTGTATAATGCTCTATAGGCAGATGCTGGGAAAGGCCCCTCCCGCTCTGTTACTGTATTGAAATTTGTTGTTTTAGACTTTTTGCTATAATTCAAGGTCTCGGCTTGTGAGTCTTTGCCAATAGATAACAGCTAGAGAGGATGGAGGCTAATCCTTATGTAGAATGTGGGAACACACCTGTGCCGGCGCCACCGGCGGAAAAAGTGGACGCCAAGCAACACAAGTGTGAACAAGCTCTTACCTCTCTCCATTCCTTTGCAGGTAGAATGGGAGAATACTAGGAGATCCTCCCCTTATGTACACAGGCGCTTCCTGCTAATTTGGATCACATGGGTCTTACAAAGCACGAGTGCTAGCCACAATGAAAAAAGGGACAGAATACATAAAATATGCACAAGCCAAAAAGACAGAAATGGCTGCACATCGCACCCATGGCTAACACGAAAGCTTATTATTTCTGTCTTTTTGGCTTGTACTTGTGGCAGACTGCAGCTGCCATACTACCAATTTGTCACGGCCCAGGTATATCTGAGATATAACAGTAAGTGGCGCTTCAACGTGGGGTGTGGCCTCTACACCTCAACCGAATACTGCACACCTGGACCACGAAGGCAACCCGAGACGGAACACACAGACCTGTGAAATCAGCGCTGTAAACGGAAAGAAAGCTTATTTCTTACCATGTTCATGTTCTGTGTGTCCCTGTTCTTGGGCCCACCAAAGGCCTGGTGAGTTGCATGTTATAGACTGAGTAAGGCTATGTTCACACTGCGTATGATTCCGGCCGCATTTCGTACGCCGCCGTACATGTGTGGCTGAAACTACGGGCGTGAGAAAAATCGACATGCGGCCGAATGCGTACGCACCGCGAACATACGCCCGTAGTACAGTTATGCTTCCCTAGCTTGTTTCGAAGCGATCTGAAACAGGTCATTTACTTGGAAATCTTCGCCCAGCCCTGTAAACCACACAGAACCTTTTGCATGGAAAAATAAAGTTCAATTTGGCTGAAATAAGTACTTCGTACGGGACGCATGGAAATCCACGGCCGTGAGTTTCAACATTTCCGTCCTCAAACAATGGTCGTGTTCATTTTTCACGGCGCCGTATACGATCCGGCCGTAAGCTCATATGTAGTGTGCACTGTGCGGGCGTATATCGTATACTTTCAAGCGAACGCATCAACCTCAAAACTACGTGCTTATATTCGCGGTACGCACTTCGGACGGAAAGATACGTAGTGTGAACATAGCCTAAAAGTGCATGCCATGCCATTTGTTTAGGAAGAACCCTGCAATATACAGTAGTTATCCCTGGGCCAGAACTCTGCACCACCTTTATAGTTGTGTTTGCCCTCTGAGTCTGTTATTGAGTGTATCAGAACCGGGAGGAAAAGGGTTCCCAGATGGTCCCAACAGCACTACCCCCATAGTGGTAGAGGAAGCTAGAGGACCACTGGGAGGGGAGGAAAAAATAGAGGAACCAGGTGGAGAAAGGATTTCCGGAGTATCCTTGATCTCTAGAAGAAGGTTCCCAACAGCACTACCCCCGTAGTGGTAGAGGAAGCTAGAGGACCACTGGGAGGGGAGGAAAAAATAGAGGAACCAGGTGGAGAAAGGGTTTCCGGAGTATCCTTGATCCGTAGAAGAAGGTTTCCAACAGCACTACCCCGTAGTGGTAGAGGAAGCTAGAGGACCACTGGGAGGGGAGGAAAAAATAGAGGAACCAGGTGGAGAAAGGGTTTCCGGAGTATCCTTGATCTCTAGAAGAAGGTCCCAACAGCACTACCCCCGTAGTGGTAGAGGAAGCTAGAGGACCACTGGGAGGGGAGGAAAAAATAGAGGAACCAGGTGGAGAAAGGATTTCCGGAGTATCCTTGATCTCTAGAAGAAGGTCCCAACAGCACTACGCCCGTAGTGGTAGAGGAAGCTAGAGGACCACTGGGAGGGGAGGAAAAAATAGAGGAACCAGGTGGAGAAAGGGTTTCCGGAGTATCCTTGATCCGTAGAAGAAGGTTTCCAACAGCACTACCCCCGTAGTGGTAGAGGAAGCTAGAGAACCACTGGGAGGGGAGGAAAAAATAGAGGAACCAGGTGGAGAAAGGGTTTCCGGAGTATCCTTGATCTCTAGAAGAAGGTCCCAACAGCACTACCCCCGTAGTGGTAGAGGAAGCTAGAGAACCACTGGGAGGGGAGGAAAAAATAGAGGAACCAGGTGGAGAAAGGGTTTCCGGAGTATCCTTGATCCGTAGAAGAAGGTTCCCAACAGCACTACCCCCGTAGTGGTAGAGGAAGCTAGAGGACCACTGGGAGGGGAGGAAAAAATAGAGGAACCAGGTGGAGAAAGGGTTTCCGGAGTATCCTTGATCCGTAGAAGAAGGTTTCCAACAGCACTACCCCGTAGTGGTAGAGGAAGCTAGAGGACCACTGGGAGGGGAGGAAAAAATAGAGGAACCAGGTGGAGAAAGGGTTTCCGGAGTATCCTTGATCTCTAGAAGAAGGTCCCAACAGCACTACCCCCGTAGTGGTAGAGGAAGCTAGAGAACCACTGGGAGGGGAGGAAAAAATAGAGGAACCAGGTGGAGAAAGGGTTTCCGGAGTATCCTTGATCCGTAGAAGAAGGTTTCCAACAGCACTACCCCCGTAGTGGTAGAGGAAGCTAGAGAACCACTGGGAGGGGAGGAAAAAATAGAGGAACCAGGTGGAGAAAGGATTTCCGGAGTATCCTTGATCTCTAGAAGAAGGTCCCAACAGCACTACCCCCGTAGTGGTAGAGGAAGCTAGAGGACCACTGGGAGGGGAGGAAAAAATAGAGGAACCAGGTGGAGAAAGGGTTTCCGGAGTATCCTTGATCCGTAGAAGAAGGTTTCCAACAGCACTACCCCCGTAGTGGTAGAGGAAGCTAGAGAACCACTGGGAGGGGAGGAAAAAATAGAGGAACCAGGTGGAGAAAGGGTTTCCGGAGTATCCTTGATCTCTAGAAGAAGGTCCCAACAGCACTACCCCCGTAGTGGTAGAGGAAGCTAGAGGACTACTAGGACGGGAGGATAACATATGAAACTACAAAACAATGCAACTGTCCCACTTGACAGAAGCAGTCCTAGTTGCACCACAAAGTGGTGCTGCACGGTGGTATAAGTGGACCTGTCATCCACACATAAAAAACAGAAAAGGCAATGAGCTATCGGATCACTGATAGGTGAACCAATTGCAACCATCGGCGTAACTCACTAAATATGAATAGCAACGAGGGGCACAAGGAATAAATGAATGTACAATAAGATGACACAACTGAGTCAATCAGCGTAAACAAATTGTTGCCAAAACCAGACCATGAACTACACTCTTACTAATCCGTCTAAACAGTGGCACCGTGTAACACAGCTAGCCCTCTCCAGCATAGAGATGTATTAAATCCTCATACCTGGGGGATTGGAGCAAATCACTGGGGAACTGGGTCCAACAGAGACGGTCCACAGCAAGAGGGGATATAGATTCAGAGTCCTTGTGTGTAGCTAATAGTAGTAGTAGGTGTGGAAAGTCCACTAGAGCCGAAGTTCAGGAGCGGGCGGTAGGCAGATGAAGTGAGGACACGCTCCGGCCGGCAGTGTGCCTGCAAAAAAAAAACTTTCGCCCGCAAAGTGTGTGACGTCACAACACAAAGTAAGGAGGCCGAAGTAGAACAAGAAACCTCCGACGCGTTTCAGAAAAAAGTTTGTTGTCCTTCGTCAGGGAGGGGCTTCATTGGTGTGCTATCCTCCTTTTAAAGCCTGGTCTCAGCTCTGTGAAATATCCATGCGGTTGCTCAGCCTCTTCTTATCTAACCAATATGGCTCTTTGGCTGTCTCTTATCAAATAATGTGGCTGATTAACCCTTATTTCTCCAACTACTGTGGCTGACTGACCCTTATTAGGCCAACACGCCGATCTCTGCCATACAATGGTATGAATCTTTCTTCCTCTCTCATAAAGCTCCTCTCTTAAATGGAATGCAACTCATAACAGTATCTCGCTGCATCTATCGCAGTCCTCATTCTCCGGAACCAATCCATATGGCAAAAATGTAAAAAACAAGTAAAGTGCAAAAAGATAGTGTATTTGATAAGAAGTATCTATACCTATACATATGAAGAAATCCGCATCTATAAATATCTAAAAACGCACACATATATCAATTAACTTTATATCTAAAAAAAACATTAGGCAGATTCTTCATACTTCTAAATTCCTCTGCGTCCTGGAAAGCATTGGTTATGTGTCTGCTCCAGAGCGCCGGGATGTACGGAATATAAAAGCAAATAAATAAGGCTCCCTAAAACAGTGCCTTATACAAATCATGGATAAATAATGTAATAAAACAGGTTATATAGCCAGTACTAAAAAACCTACCAATAGTAAACTATAAAGCTACAAATAACAGCATTAATAATTAATTGAATGACCGTCTAATTTCAAGAGGAGAGCAATATATAAAAATAGAAAAATCGACTTTAGTCATTATAGTGCAAATAGTTCAATCTCTCCGTTCAGACCATCTGGGGCTAAAGTGATCAAATCAAATATCCACCTCGACTCGGCCCTTGACATTTTTTTTTATAAAATCCCCCTTTCTTTTATGCTTTTTGATGATATCAATACCAATACCAGTGCCCTTCGGGTCACTATTGTGCTTCTCTCTAAAATGGGCTGATAGGGGATGATTCAGACAGGCTTTTTGATATTTCTAAGATGTTCTGACCATCTTATTTTCAACGGTCTGATGGTCCGCCCAATATATAATTTCCCACAAGGACATTCAATAGCATAGATTGCCCCCTTTGTATGACAAGTTATAGTGTCCTTTATATAGAAAGATTGTATCTTAGCAATATCGTAAAGGTGAGCATATTTTGGGGGGCCTTCCTATGGTACACGCTTGACAGGTAGAGACCTCCCTTTGGGCCCTATTCCACCGGACGATTATCATTTGCGTAATCGTTAACGATCTCAAATGACCGCTATTGCAAAAGACCTGAAAATGTTCAGTCATTTCCATGGAACGATAATCGTTACTTATGATCGTAATTGCGATAGTTTTTTCTTCGCTATTTCTTCGCTATTGCGTTCGTATCTATTGCGATCTAAGACATCTATCATGTCTTATTCAATGCAAATGATTTGTGAACGTTTTGCGAACGAGCAACGATAAAAATAGGTCCAGGTCTTATAAAGCAATCAACGATTTCTCGTTTGGTCGTTAATCGTTAAATGCATTTCAACCGAACAATTATCGTTTAGATTCGAACGATTTAACGATAATCTGAATGATAATCTTCCGGTGGAATAGGGCCCTAAGTTTGTAAGAGATTCTTGTTATGTTGGTCTCTAATCTAACAGTGGGAGCTACTACTGAGCCAATTGTTTGGGCTCGGCGAAAAACTAATTTTGGCTTATCCGGTAGACGTTCTCCTACAATTTTATCTTGTTTTAAAAGTGGCCAATATTTCTTTACAATTCTTTAAAAAAAAATTTGTCTGGTCATTAAATTGCGTAATTATCTGGCTTTTCCAAATCCTGCCTCTTATCCCCATCTCTTACTTTACTTAAGAGGAGGGGTTCTCTAGGTAAATCTCTTACATCTTTCATGGTGTTCCTAATGACTTCTGGAGAGTAACCTCTGTTAGAAAATTCTGTCAATAATTTATTTGCTTCAATGTCAAAATCTTTAATATTCGAGCACTTTCGTCGGACTCGTATTAATTGGCCTTTAGGGATATTTAAAGTGTCACTTTCGTGAAATTTTTTTTTGCAGAAATCAATAGTCCAGGCGATTTTAAGAAACTTTGTAATTGGGTTTATTATCCGAAGAATGCATTTTTATCATGAAAAAGCAGTTTGAAGCTCTCCCCCCTGTCTTCATTGTTCTCCTATGGAGAGAGCTAAAGAAAAGACCAAAACAGGACAACAAGGAGTTAATCTACAAATCCCTCACAGGATATCTCCTGTGACAGTCACCAGTGACCTGTCTGAGCTCAGATTACAGCTGTCACCCAGCTCTGTGCCTGTAATCCCGGCTAACTCCCTCCTTCCTCCTCCCCCCTCCCCTCTCCATAGAGCAGACAGGGGACGACTCCTGCAACAAGTCACAATTTTCAGATTTTTCAGAGTGGATGAAAAAGAGGAAGGAGGGGGGGGGGACCTGGGAAAAGGCTTTTTACATGCAGATAATGGCAGATTTGGCTAATAAACCCAATTACAAAGTTTCTTAAAATCGCCTGGACTATTGATTTCTGCAAAAAAAAAAAATACGACAGTGACTCTTTAAAAGCCAAACTGGTAAGTGGCAACTAGATAAATAAATAAAACTATTTGAGTCTACCTCTTTATCATAACTCTTGGTATCGTAGGAATATGAAGCAGGCTAAGAGGAAGAGAGAGGCGCCATAGGGTAATAACATCAATACTCGGGTGGGAAGGGGGAGCACATATGGTTATGCTCACCTTTTTGTGTTGTACAAAGAGTACAACACCTTGTAGCGCTTATCAACGAAGACAGACGGAGTAACCGCAGCAGCCAGTCCCAGAGTTTGCTGTCGAGGATCCTGAGCCACGAGATCCCGATGCCAGAGAATGGAGATTATTCCGGGCTAGAGTAGAAGGACCTTGTTCGGCGCTGAACGGTACTTAGTTCAAACAGGTATATTGAAGAGATGATTTATTGTCTCAGAAACAACACGTTTCGAGGTGTAGTACCTCTTTATCAAGTTAAAAGAGACATATGTCTTAACTTGATAAAGAGGTACTACACCTCGAAACGCGTTGTTTGAGACAATAAATCATCTCTTCAATATACCTGTTTGAATTACGTACCATTCAGCGCCGAACAAGGTCCTTCTACTCTAGCCCGGCATAACTCTGAGGCTGTGACACATCTCCTATCGTATGAATATGTCCATCTTCAATGAATATGGTGATGTCTAAAAAAATCCATTGAGCGAGTACTTATGTTAGAGGTAAAGGACACGCCAAATAGATTATTATTCAATGATTCAAAAAATTCCAAAAGGGCACTCTCTGGTCCATCCCATATAAAAATAACATCATCAATAAATCTCTGCCATAGGACCAAGTTCCCCGAAGCCGACCCTGTGGGTACATGACATGATGTTCCCACAGGCCCACATATAGGTTGGCATAACTCGGGGCAAACTTGGTCCCCATGGCCGTGCCCCACATCTGTAAATAAAAATGTTCACCATATATAAAATAGTTATGTGACAATATGAACTGGATACATTTTATGATGTACTCCACTTGTTCAGGTGGGTAACCCACATTTTGTGGATTACGATAAAAACAATTGTACTGCCTGACATCTAGGTTGAGATGGGTAAGGCCCAGAGTAGACTGGGGAGTGAAGAAAGCAAATCATTGGGATGGACGCCCAAACAGATGGCATGTCAGTGGAAAGGGGAGGATAAGGTTTTAGGATGTAGAAGTTGGAAACTTTGGGAATATTCAGGAAAGGATGCCCTCAACCCCAAATCTGGGACCAAGTCCAGCGAGGGGAGTTATAGAGGACAACGGATGGGATAGCATGGCCTCAGCCTAGAGCCATGTAGCCAAACAGATGGAGAGAGAAGGTGATTGGGAATATGACCCTGAAGATCAGAAAGGAAAAAAAGCAGGTAGCAAATTAGAAAGAAACCATGAGGGGGCGTGGCTTAGCTATGGAGCCGGGGGAAGCTTCCTGCCGGAGCTCCGGGCCGCCGCACGCAGATCCACCCTTACATAAGCTGATTACAGCACACTCCAGATGGCAAACCGCAAGGAGAAGACAGTGGGGACACCCCAGCACCCGGCTACCCGTTCGGCGGTGGCGTCCGCCCGTATAGACAGGTATCTCCAGCCGGCAGGCTCCGGACCACAGGCCGCCGGAAGCGGCAACATGGCGCCTACTGCACATCCGGCCCCTTCTCCCTGTGTCCTCCCGAGCAGCCAAACTCACCTGCCGGTGTCCTGGGCAGACTCCGATACCGGGGATGATGCGGGACAAATGGACTGGCCGGGGACTTCCAGGCCGCAGCCCTCACGCGACCGCTACTTGTCAGGGGAGGCCTCCTCACAGGGTGACACGCGGCCCTCGGACTTCCAGCTCCTGCGGGAGCTTATACAGGCCCTGCCCACGAAGCAGGACTTGGACGCGGTTGTGTGCCGCATAGAATCCGCGCACCAGCAGGCGATAGCGGAGGTGCGCACAGAGGTGGAGGAGCTGGCCCAGCGCACCACGGCAGTGGAGGGATCATCCGCCATTTTGTCCTCCAGAGTAGATCTCCTGGAGAGTGACATGGCGCGCGTCCGCCAACACTCCCGTCATCTCACACTTCTCCTAGATGACCAGGAGAACAGAGGGAGGCGAAACAATGTGCGTATAAAAGGCCTGCCGGAGCTTCAGGGGGGCGATGAACTGCCTCGCAGAGTGTCTGAGCTCTTCAACATGGCTACCTCCAGACCTCTGGATTCTACTTATGCTATTGATAGAGTACACAGAGTGGCGAGAGCACCGGCGAGGGAAAATGCCGCGCCGAGAGATGTCTTGTGCCGCTTACACTACTATTCAGACAAGGAGAGCATACTGGCGGCCATGAGAAATTCAGGTACTATTCAGTATGAGAACGCGACAGTGCGCCTCTTTCCTGACGTCTCCGCCCGCACGCTCTCTATGAGACGCCTCCTGCAGCCGCTCCTGACAATGATTAAAGAGGCCGGGGCGTCCTATAGATGCGGCCATCCCTTCCAGGTCATGGTGCGCAGGGACTCCGCTACATTCTTCCTCAGATGTCATGAGGATCTTCCACAGCTGTTCACCTTCCTGGACAGGCCTCCCATCTCCGTTCCAGATTGGCTGGCTGTGGACCTGCCGCCACCACCTGCGCAATTGCGCCGCCGCAGATCCAGAGTCTCCACTGATCTGCCCCATTCCCAACCTGTCTCGCCCCCACCAATCGTGGACCTCTCTCTGGGACTCCCGATGGAAGCTTAGAAGTTGCGGCTGCGACACCATTGTGTCCACCTCTATTGTTTTTCCATGATCCGGTCTCCATCTCCAGGTGCACCCGCGGGTGCTGACTAGAAACACATCTCCACTGTGTCATGAGCCGTCCTTGTTGTAATGGCCCGGCTGCATTTCCACTTCTCTGGCCTCGTTGGGGTCAACACAGTCATACTGCCTCCCTGCTATCTGCGAGGACTTGTTTGGAGGGGATTCGTACTTTGTCTGTGCTGATTTCGTCGGCCATCCCTATAGCTGGGCCGACACGGAGATGGACTTCGCATCTTAGCCTGCTCGCACATTGTGTTTCCATGGGGACTGTTCAGCTCAATCTGCTTGGATTCATTTTCTCCCGCATGTGCCTCGCACTCTGGTGCCCATTGGTGCCTTCTTGTGTTGCCTATTTAAGTTCCCTCATTGTTTTTAGTTGTAACTTAAGTCTGTGCCCTGGGTCCTCTGCACCCTCACGCCCATTGTTGTGTTGGGGATGTGGAGGCTCAGTGATCCTTTAGTCTTTCTTTGTCTCTCTTTACTTCTATTTCCTTCTGGGAGCTCTGCCTCCGTTGAGCACGTATTAGTGCTACCTGTCCTGTCCTTCTGGTCTCCCCTCCTTTTCTCCCTCTCGGGTTTCTGCCTTTTCCTCCTTCATCCCTCTCCCTTCGCTCCTTTCCTCCTCCCATCCGTGTGTTCTCCCGTTCCTCCTCTCCACCCCCCCTTCTTTCACCCTTCCTCCCCCCCCCCTTTTTTTTTTTTTTTCCCTTTTCTTTCTCGCCCCCCCCCCCCCCCCCACCCCCCCCCCTTCCCACTCTCACACGGGCAATGGCCTCTCGGCTTCAGGGTGACCTAAAAGTAGGTTCCCTTAATGTTAAGGGCCTACATGATTGTGGCAAACGCTCCATTATGATGAATCTCTTTAAAAAGCAGGATATCCATGTTGCCTTTATCCAAGAAACACATATGCTCCCCACGCATAAATTTTCCCTGACTAACTCTTGGTTCCCCTTCTCCTACCACAGTTATTCACCGATCCAGAAAGCAAGAGGTACCAGCATCCTTATATCCCGTTCGCTACCTTGGGAATTCGTGGACACCCGGTGTGATGAGGAGGGTCGTATGATTCTTGTGAAGGGTAGGTATTTACCTTTGCCTCCCTCTATCTTCCTAACTCGGGCCAGGCGCATGCGATGCAAACGTACCTCGAGGCCATTGATGACTTCAAGGAGGGGATACTGGTCGTTGGCGGAGATCTCAACCTAGCGTTGGATCCATCCTTGGATACCTCTAGAGGATCCTCACATGTTAGTCGCTCACACTTGTCCCGCATGAACGCCCTACTACACGAACACCAGTTAATTGACACATGGAGACTTGGCCACCCCAGGGACATGGACTATTCCTTTTATTCCCCAGTACACGATACCTACTCAAGGTTAGACTATCTCCTGTTGAAGCACGGACATTTATCCTCATTCAGAAATGCAGCGATTGACACCATTACGTTCTCAGACCATGCGATGATCTCTCTCACGCTGGCGCTGCCGGACCCGTACCCCGTGCAATGGCAGTGGCAGCTTAATTCATCTCTGATCCAGGATATTGTGGTCCTTGCAGACCTTAGGCAGTCCCTGACCGAATATTTCAGTACAAATGGTGGTGGGGAGTCCTCGGCTATGGTGGTCTGGGAGGCGCATAAGTGCGTGGCTAGAGGGATCCTGGTGAAACACGGGGCGCGCCTCAAACGGGAAAAAGCGGCTAAAACGACCCGCTTACTGGCAGAATTACGAGACCTAGAGCAGGCCCACAAATCTGCCCCTACAGAAGATATTACGGTGCGGCTACTGGCGGCTCGGGAGTCCCTCCGCACTCATTTACTAGACAAAGCCAAAGCCACATTGGTGAAATGTAGGCGCCATTTCTATGAGTTTGGGAATAAGTGCGGACGGACCCTGGCTAGGGCGCTGCGAGCTCAACGTATTCGGACCTATGTCCCCCAAATTGTTACTGGCTCAGGAGGACGGGAGCACTTACCGGCGGGCATTCCGCGACTTCTACGCTGCTTTATACTCCACAGACCAATCTAATCCCCTTACACTTAGCCACTCTTTTCGCTCCCGGATCAGGGACTATCTGGCCCGATCTGGCCTCCCGCGTCTCCCTGAGGAAGCTCTCGCTGCTCTGGAAGAGCCGCTTTCTGACACAGAACTCCGTGCGGCCCTTAAGGCTTCCAAGTCCGGGAAAGCACCGGGTCCTGACGGATTCTCCCTGGGATATTATAAGGCACTCGAACCACTACTAACCCCTCACTTCCTAGAGGCCTTCAATTCTCTCCCTGGGGGCCCCTCGCTCCCCACTGACACCACTAGGGCGGTCATTTCGGTCATCCCTAAAGAGGGGAAGGACCTTTCCCTTTGTGCCAGCTACAGGCCAATATCCCTTTTAAATGTTGACCTGAAGCTGTTCGCAAAGATCCTGGCCTCTAGACTGTCTCCCCTTCTTGGGGGCGCCGTTCACCTAGATCAGACGGGATTCTTGCCGGGACGTGAAGCCCGGGACAATACCATTCGTGCAGTTGACCTGGTCCATCATGCCTCGGCCCACCGCACCCCGTTCATGCTTCTTTCTACAGACGCCGAAAAGGCTTTCGACCGGGTCAACTGGACGTTTATGGAGGAGACCTTGCGGGCCTTAGGTTTGGGTCCGAATTTTTTATCTTGGATTCTGTCCCTTTACTCCAACCCCTCTGCCACTGTCCGGGTGAACGGCGTCCTCTCGGACCGCTTTCCTATCTACAACGGCACAAGACAGGGGTGTCCTCTCTCTCCCCTCATCTTTGTGTTGACATTAGAGCCTTTCTTGAGAATTGTGCGGGGGACGGAGGATATTGGGGGTTTGCGAGTGGGCAACACCGTACACAAGGTAGCCGCGAATGCGGACGACTTGCTCTTCTTTGTCACGAATCCTCAGGTTACTCTGCCAGTCATACTGAGAGAGTTGGACCTTTTTGCCTCACTCTCTAATTTTAAAATCAATTATGCAAAGTCGGAGGCACTAAACGTATCATTGCCCGGTGGGACGGTGTTGTCACTTCGCGCCTCCTTTAGGTTCCGCTGGGCCTCTAAGGTGCTCAAATACCTAGGGATCTATCTCACTGCTGACCCGAAAGAGCTCTTCTCCGCTAACTTTCCCCCAATTCTTGCGACGGTGCAGTCCTGTTGCGCCAATTGGAGCAAGGGACTGTTCACGTGGTTCGGCAGATGTGCCATTTTCAAGATGAATCTCCTGCCGAAGCTGCTATATGCCTTCCAGTGCCTGCCGGTTCGTGTCCCAAAATCGTTCCTTAAGGCCGTGACCTCCGCTCAGACTAGATTCATTTGGGGTGGTAAACCGGCACGGGTTAAACGAGCTTTGCTGTGTCGCAAAAAAGATAGAGGTGGCGTTGCTCTCCCGGATATCCATCTATATCACCTGGCGTCGGTCCTCACCCGGGTCGTAGATTGGTGTAGACATGCGGCACTGAAGCCATGGGTCCAAATAGAACAGTCCTCCACCAGCATCCCTCTAGCCTGCATCCCCTGGCTCCCCGGCCCCTCCCTGACAGACCTACGCTCACATCCGACGATAGGCCCGACACTCCTAGCCTGTGCCGACGCTTTGGTCCGCAGCCGCGTGCTCCCACTCACCTCACCTATGTCTCCGATCCTTGGTTATCCGGATTTTGTACCTGGGATTTCGGACCCAGGCTTCAGAACATGGGCGAATGCTAATATTTTTAGAGCCTCCCATTTTATATCCCAGGCGACATGGCTGTCCCCTGCGGCTTTGGAAGCCGTTTCCGACCCGAGACCACTAGGCACATGGCGTATCAACCAACTCACACACTTTTTACACACTCTCCCCCCTGCCGTACAATTCTCCACCCCTAAGACGTATTTGGAGACGTTGTGCGAGGGTTCTGGCCAACTACGTCATACACTCTCACTTCTCTACAACGACCTGCTGATCCCGCCCGACCAGGAATCCCCTCCATTTCTGACGAAATGGGAGAATGACCTCCACCTCTCTCTCTCTCCGGCGCAAAGGACCGACATTATGTCCCTGGTCCATAAAGGCTCCGTGAGCTCACGCTTCCAAGAGGCGGGCTATAAGATCCTTACGCGATGGTACCAGGTGCCGGTGAGGTTGCATGCGATCTGGCCTGAGGTAGATCCGATGTGTTGGAGATGTGGGACTGCGGAGGGTACCCACCTGCATGTGTTTTGGTCCTGCCCGGTGCTCGCAGCTTTCTGGGACAGGGTTAGGGAGACCATCCGGCGGGTCATTGGCTCCTCGGTGGACCTCTCGCCTGCCCTGTTTCTTCTTCACCACACTGAGCTGTCCACGAAACAATACAGGCGCTCCCTGCTACGCTTCCTGGTAATGGCGGCTCGCTCGTGCGTCCCTCTATACTGGAAACGCACAGTCCCCCCACCTGTTTCTCTCTGGATCTCTAAGGTGAACGAACTCATGAGAATGGAGGACCTGACTGCGGTGCTGCACGACCAGAACGCTCGTTTTACGGGTACCTGGCTAGCCTGGATGGAGTTCCAGGATACGGCTGAATATGCAACCTTGCTGTGCCCAGACCCCTCCCAGAGCGCTGGAGGGATTTAGATATCACTCTGAGTGCTTGCGGGCCTGCGACAGTTGGGGCACCTGGGCCTGGACATTGCCCTCAGACCTTCCCTACTGTCCCCTCTACTCCCTCCTTTTCCCCCCCCCTCCCCCCCCCCCCTTTTTTTTTTTTTTTTTTTTTTTTTGTTTTATCTTCTTTCTTCTCTCCTTCCTCTCCTCCTCCCTTCTCTTTCCTCCGTAGCTTCTGCCTTCCCTCGCCCTTCTTCTACCCGCCCCCCCCCCCCCGGTCTCTCCTGTGGCTCTCTCGCCCCCCTCCTCCCCTGTCCTCTACCCTTCTCCACCTTTTCCCACTCCTCTGTTTTTCCCCCACCCTCTCCCTGCCTTCTGAACCTCAGCGTCTTTTGCTGGGAGTTCCTCTTTCTGGTCCTTTAGTTGAAAAGGACGAAGGGGATGACGGTTGGGGGTAGCCACCGGGCCATCACAATAACTCATAGAACGGGCGGACGCTGTACTTCCCCGTCCAATTTGGCATGAGTGTTAAATTGTACCGACCTGTTCTACTGTGTACATTTTCATATGTCTCTCTTGTCCAAATGCTTCGCCTTTTTTTGTGTAACTCTCTGGCTCGGGGTGTGTTTATCCCTGATTGTTCAGCTTTTCTTTGTCGGAAAATGTGGCTACTAAATAAAGAATTTATAAAAAAAAAAAAGATAGGGTTGTAGATGTGTACATCTGTGTACTAAGGCCATGTTCACACACAGTAGCTTTACTGCATTCTTAAAAGCAGCACTGGAACAGAGCAAAAAAGCTCCATAGAATCACTGCATCATGTGATGGCGGTATTAGGGAAAGTAATCAGATAGCAGGTGTATCCAGTACACATCCAGCAGCTCTAAGCATCTGCTCACACATATATCTCTATATGGTTACTGTATCATGTGATAGCGGTATTATCATCTGATGGCGGTATTAGGGAAAGTAATCAGATAGCAGGTGTATCCAGTACATCCAGCAGCTCTAAGCATCTGCTCACACACATAGCTCTATATGGTTACTATATCATGTGATAGCGGTATTATCATCTGATGGCGGTATTAGGGAAAGTAATCAGATAGCAGGTGTATCCAGTACATCCAGCAGCTCTAAGCATCTGCTCACACACATAGCTCTATATGGTTACTGTATCATCAGCAGTACTATCATCTGATAGCAGTATTATCATGTGATAGCAGTATTATCATGTGATAGCAGTATTATCATCTGATGGCGGTATTAGGGAAAGTAATCAGATAGCAGGTGTATCCAGTACATCCAGCAGCTCTAAGCATCTGCTCACACACATAGCTCTATATGGTTACTATATCATGTGATAGCGGTATTATCATCTGATGGCGGTATTAGGGAAAGTAATCAGATAGCAGGTGTATCCAGTACATCCAGCAGCTCTAAGCATCTGCTCACACACATAGCTCTATATGGTTACTGTATCATCAGCAGTACTATCATCTGATAGCAGTATTATCATGTGATAGCAGTATTATCATGTGATAGCAGTATTATCATCTGATGGCGGTATTAGGGAAAGTAATCAGATAGCAGGTGTATCCAGTACATCCAGCAGCTCTAAGCATCTGCTCACACACATAGCTCTATATGGTTACTATATCATGTGATAGCAGTATTATCATCTGATGGCGGTATTAGGGAAAGTAATCAGATAGCAGGTGTATCCAGTACATCCAGCAGCTCTAAGCATCTGCTCACACACATAGCTCTATATGGTTACTGTATCATGTGATAGCGGTATTATCATCTGATGGCGGTATTAGGGAAAGTAATCAGATAGCAGGTGTATCCAGTACATCCAGCAGCTCTAAGCATCTGCTCACACACATAGCTCTATATGGTTACTGTATCATCAGCAGTACTATCATCTGATAGCAGTATTATCATGTGATAGCAGTATTATCATGTGATAGCAGTATTATCATCTGATGGCGGTATTAGGGAAAGTAATCAGATAGCAGGTGTATCCAGTACATCCAGCAGCTCTAAGCATCTGCTCACACACATAGCTCTATATGGTTACTATATCATGTGATAGCGGTATTATCATCTGATGGCGGTATTAGGGAAAGTAATCAGATAGCAGGTGTATCCAGTACATCCAGCAGCTCTAAGCATCTGCTCACACACATAGCTCTATATGGTTACTGTATCATCAGCAGTACTATCATCTGATAGCAGTATTATCATGTGATAGCAGTATTATCATGTGATAGCAGTATTATCATCTGATGGCGGTATTAGGGAAAGTAATCAGATAGCAGGTGTATCCAGTACATCCAGCAGCTCTAAGCATCTGCTCACACATATATCTCTATATAGTCACTATATCATGTGATAGCAGTATTATCATGTGATAGTAGTATTACCATCTGATAGCAGTATTATCATGTGATAGCAGTATTATCATCTGATAGCAGTATTATCATCTGATAGCAGTATTACCATCTGATAGCAGTATTATCATCTGATAGCAGTATTATCATGTGATAGCAGTATTACCATCTGATAGCAGTATTATCATGTGATAGCAGTATTACCATCTGATAGCAGTATTATCATCTGATAGCAGTATTATCATCTGATAGCGGTATTATCATGTGATAGCAGTATTATCATCTGATAGCGGTATTATCATGTGATAGCAGTATTATCATCTGATAGCAGTATTATCATCTGATAGCAGTATTATCATCTGATAGCAGTATTATCATGTGATAGCAGTATTATCATGTGATAGCAGTATTATCATGTGATAGCGGTATTATCATGTGATAGCAGTATTAGTGGAAGTAATCAGATAGCAGGTGTATCCAGTACATCAAGCAGCTCTAAGCATCTGCTCACACATATATCTCTATATGGTTACTGTATCATCTGATGGCGGTATTATCATCTGATGGCGGTATTAGGGAAAGTAATCAGATAGCAGGTGTATCCAGTACATCCAGCAGCTCTAAGCATCTGCTCACACACATAGCTCTATATGGTTACTGTATCATGTGATAATCAGCAGTATTATCATCTGATAGCAGTATTACCATCTGATAGCAGTATTACCATCTGATAGCAGTATTATCATCTGATAGCAGTATTATCATCTGATAGCAGTATTACCATCTGATAGCAGTATTACCATCTGATAGCAGTATTATCATCTGATAGCAGTATTATCATGTGATAGCAGTATTACCATCTGATAGCAGTATTACCATCTGATAGCAGTATTATCATCTGATAGCAGTATTATCATCTGATAGCAGTATTACCATCTGATAGCAGTATTACCATCTGATAGCAGTATTATCATCTGATAGCAGTATTATCATCTGATAGCAGTATTATCATCTGATAGCAGTATTACCATCTGATAGCAGTATTATCATCTGATAGCAGTATTATCATGTGATAGCAGTATTACCATCTGATAGCAGTATTATCATCTGATAGCAGTACTATCATCTGATAGCAGTACTATCATCTGATAGCAGTATTATCATCTGATAGCAGTACTATCATCTGATAGCAGTATTACCATCTGATAGCAGTATTACCATCTGATAGCAGTACTATCATCTGATAGCAGTACTATCATCTGATAGCAGTATTATCATCTGATAGCAGTACTATCATCTGATAGCAGTATTATCATGTGATAGCAGTACTATCATCTGATAGCAGTATTACCATCTGATAGCAGTATTACCATCTGATAGCAGTATTATCATCTGATAGCAGTATTATCATCTGATAGCAGTATTATCATGTGATAGCAGTATTATCATGTGATAGCAGTATTATCATGTGATAGCAGTATTACCATGTGATAGCAGTATTATCATCTGATAGCAGTATTATCATGTGATAGCAGTATTATCATGTGATAGCAGTATTATCATGTGATAGCGGTATTAGTGGAAGTAATGAGACAGCAGGTGTTACAAAGTACACAACTTCAGACTCCAAGGCTGTGTTCACACACACAGTAGCTTCATAGGGCACTGCATCATCTGATAGCAGTATAGTGAAAGAAATCAGACAGCAAGTGTACACAATACACTACAATTCTAAGGCAGTGTTCACACATAGTGGCTTCATAACTTCACTGCATTCTTAAATAGCAGCACACAGAAGGTCCACATGATAACCATCATCTGATAGCAGTATTAGTGAAGGTAATTAAACAGCAGGTGTACACAACTAAATTCTAAGGCAGTGTTCACACACAGTAGCTTCACTGCATTCTTAAAATGTCAGCACACAGAAGGTCCACATGATCATCTGATAGCAATACTGGAAAAGTAATCAGAGAGCAGGTATACACAGTACACAACTACAATTCTAAGGCTGTGTTCACACACACAATTACATAGCTTCACTGCATCATCTGGTAGCAGTACTATAGAAAGTAATCAGGCTGCAGGTGTTCACAATGCACAACTAGCAGCTCTAGGGTTGTGTGCACACACAGTTTTATAGCTTCACTGCATCATCTGATGGCAGTACTATAGAAAGAAATGAGGCAACAGGTGTACACAATTAGCAGCTCTAGGGCTGTGTTCACACACACACACACAGTTTTATAGCTTCACCGCATCATCTGATGGCAGTACTATAGAAAGAAATGAGGCAACAGGTGTACACAATTAGCAGCTCTAGGGCTGTGTTCACACACACACATACAGTTTCAGAGATTCACTGCATCATCTGATAGCAGTACTATAGAAAGTAATCAGGCAGCAGGAGTAATGAGGCAACAGGCGTACACAATTAGCAGCTCTAGGGCTGTGTTCACACACATACACAGTTTCATAGCTTCATTGTAGCAGTACTGGAGAAAATAATGAGACAGCAGGTGTACTAATACACAACTAGCAGCTCTAAAGCTGTGTTCATGTACACACTATAGTTACATAGGTCACTCATATAGTGAAGCAGTCTAACAGGACTTGCACAACAAATGTAAAAAAGTGAAAGAAATTGAAACGAAACATTTGAGGCGTAAAAGCCGAATACAACATATATATATATCCAATGATCCTGCTGACACACAGGCCAGGCCTCCAGCTCAAAAAGACAAAGCAGCATATAGTATCTTACCTTGCTGAAGTATCAAGAAACATCAGCAGCCGCCCAGGTGAGGACACAGATCTGGCAGCACCATGATACTTACTGCAGCAGCCGCCCAGGTGAGGACACAGATCTGGCAGCACCATGATACTTACTGCAGCAGCAGCCGCCCAGGTGAGGACACAGATCTGGCAGCACCATGATACTTACTGCAGCAGCCGCCGCCCAGGTGAGGACACAGATCTGGCAGCACCATGATACTTACTGCAGCAGCAGCCGCCCAGGTGAGGACACAGATCTGGCAGCACCATGATACTTACTGCAGCAGCCGCCCAGGTGAGGACACAGATCTGGCAGCAGCCGCCCAGGTGAGGACACAGATCTGGCAGCACCATGATACTTACTGCAGCAGCCGCCCAGGTGAGGACACAGATCTGGCAGCACCATGATACTTACTGCAGCAGCAGCCGCCCAGGTGAGGAGACAGATCTGGCAGCACCATGATACTTACTGCAGCAGCAGCCGCCCAGGTGAGGACACAGATCTGGCAGCACCATGATACTTACTGCAGCAGCCGCCCAGGTGAGGACACAGATCTGGCAGCACCATGATACTTACTGCAGCAGCAGCCGCCCAGGTGAGGAGACAGATCTGGCAGCACCATGATACTTACTGCAGCAGCAGCCGCCCAGGTGAGGACACAGATCTGGCAGCACCATGATACTTACTGCAGCAGCCGCCCAGGTGAGGACACAGATCTGGCAGCACCATGATACTTACTGCAGCAGCCGCCCAGGTGAGGACACAGATCTGGCAGCACCATGATTCTTACTGCAGCAGCTGCCGCCCAGGTGAGGACACAGATCTGGCAGCACCATGATACTTACTGCAGCAGCAGCCGCCCAGGTGAGGACACAGATCTGGCAGCACCATGATACTTACTGCAGCAGCCGCCCAGGTGAGGACACAGATCTGGCAGCACCATGATACTTACTGCAGCAGCCGCCCAGGTGAGGACACAGATCTGGCAGCACCATGATACTTACTGCAGCAGCCGCCCAGGTGAGGACACAGGTCTGGCAGCACCATGATACTTACTGCAGCAGCCGCCGCCCAGGTGAGGACACAGATCTGGCAGCACCATGATACTTACTGCAGCAGCCGCCCAGGTGAGGACACAGATCTGGCAGCACCATGATACTTACTGCAGCAGCCGCCCAGGTGAGGACACAGATCTGGCAGCACCATGATACTTACTGCAGCAGCAGCCGCCCAGGTGAGGACACAGATCTGGCAGCACCATGATACTTACTGCAGCAGCCGCCCAGGTGAGGACACAGATCTGGCAGCAGCCGCCCAGGTGAGGACACAGATCTGGCAGCACCATGATACTTACTGCAGCAGCCGCCCAGGTGAGGACACAGATCTGGCAGCACCATGATACTTACTGCAGCAGCCGCCCAGGTGAGGACACAGATCTGGCAGCACCATGATACTTACTGCAGCAGCTGCCGCCCAGGTGAGGACACAGATCTGGCAGCACCATGATACTTACTGCAGCAGCAGCCGCCCAGGTGAGGACACAGATCTGGCAGCACCATGATACTTACTGCAGCAGCCGCCCAGGTGAGGACACAGATCTGGCAGCACCATGATACTTACTGCAGCAGCCGCCCAGGTGAGGACACAGATCTGGCAGCACCATGATACTTACTGCAGCAGCCGCCCAGGTGAGGACACAGGTCTGGCAGCACCATGATACTTACTGCAGCAGCCGCCGCCCAGGTGAGGACACAGATCTGGCAGCACCATGATACTTAATGCAGCAGCCGCCCAGGTGAGGACACAGATCTGGCAGCACCATGATACTTACTGCAGCAGCCGCCCAGGTGAGGACACAGATCTGGCAGCACCATGATACTTACTGCAGCAGCAGCCGCCCAGGTGAGGACACAGATCTGGCAGCACCATGATACTTACTGCAGCAGCCGCCCAGGTGAGGACACAGGTCTGGCAGCACCATGATACTTACTGCAGCGGCCGCCCAGGTGAGGACACAGATCTGGCAGCACCATGATACTTAGTGCAGCAGCCGCCCAGGTGAGGACACAGATCTGGCAGCACCATGATACTTACTGCAGCAGCAGCCGCCCAGGTGAGGACACAGATCTGGCAGCACCATGATACTTACTGCAGCAGCCGCCCAGGTGAGGACACAGGTCTGGCAGCACCATGATACTTACTGCAGCGGCCGCCCAGGTGAGGACACAGATCTGGCAGCACCATGATACTTACTGCAGCAGCCGCCCAGGTGAGGACACAGATCTGGCAGCACCATGATACTTCCTGCAGCAGCCGCCCAGGTGAGGACACAGATCTGGCAGCACCATGATACTAACTGCAGCAGCCGCCCAGGTGAGGACACAGATCTGGCAGCATCATGATACTTACTGCAGCAGCAGCCGCCCAGGTGAGGACACAGATCTGGCAGCACCATGATACTTACTGCAGCAGCCGCCCAGGTGAGGACACAGGTCTGGCAGCACCATGATACTTACTGCAGCAGCAGCCGCCCAGGTGAGGACACAGATCTGGCAGCACCATGATACTTACTGCAGCAGCAGCCGCCCAGGTGAGTACACAGATCTGGCAGCACCATGATACTTACTGCAGCAGCCGCCCAGGTGAGGACACAGATCTGGCAGCACCATGATACTTACTGCAGCAGCCGCCCAGGTGAGGACACAGGTCTGGCAGCACCATGATACTTACTGCAGCAGCCGCCCAGGTGAGGACACAGGTCTGGCAGCACCATGATACTTACTGCAGCAGCCGCCGCCCAGGTGAGGACACAGATCTGGCAGCACCATGATACTTACTGCAGCAGCCGCCCAGGTGAGGACACAGATCTGGCAGCACCATGATACTTACGGCAGCAGCAGCCGCCCAGGTGAGGACACAGATCTGGCAGCACCATGATACTTACTGCAGCAGCCGCCCAGGTGAGGACACAGATCTGGCAGCACCATGATACTTACTGCAGCAACCGCCCAGGTGAGGACACAGATCTGGCAGCACCATGATACTTACTGCAGCAGCCGCCCAGGTGAGGACACAGATCTGGCAGCACCACGATACTTACTGCAGCAGCCGCCCAGGTGAGGACACAGATCTGGCAGCACCATGATACTTACTGCAGCAGCCGCCCAGGTGAGGACACAGGTCTGGCAGCACCATGATACTTACTGCAGCGGCCGCCCAGGTGAGGACACAGATCTGGCAGCACCATGATACTTAGTGCAGCAGCCGCCCAGGTGAGGACACAGATCTGGCAGCACCATGATACTTACTTCAGCAGCCGCCCAGGTGAGGACACAGATCTGGCAGCACCATGATACTTCCTGCAGCAGCCGCCCAGGTGAGGACACAGATCTGGCAGCACCATGATACTTACTGCAGCAGCCGCCCAGGTGAGGACACAGATCTGGCAGCATCATGATACTTACTGCAGCAGCAGCCGCCCAGGTGAGGACACAGATCTGGCAGCACCATGATACTTACTGCAGCAGCCGCCCAGGTGAGGACACAGGTCTGGCAGCACCATGATACTTACTGCAGCAGCCGCCCAGGTGAGGACACAGATCTGGCAGCACCACGATACTTACTGCAGCAGCCGCCCAGGTGAGGACACAGATCTGGCAGCACCACGATACTTACTGCAGCAGCCGCCCAGGTGAGGACACAGATCTGGCAGCACCATGATACTTACTGCAGCAGCCGCCCAGGTGAGGACACAGATCTGGCAGCACCATGATACTTACTGCAGCAGCCGCCCAGGTGAGGACACAGATCTGGCAGCACCATGATACTTACTGCAGCAGCAGCCGCCCAGGTGAGGACACAGATCTGGCAGCACCATGATACTTACTGCAGCAGCCGCCCAGGTGAGGACACAGATCTGGCAGCACCATGATACTTACTGCAGCAGCAGCCGCCCAGGTGAGGACACAGATCTGGCAGCACCATGATACTTACTGCAGCAGCCGCCCAGGTGAGGACACAGGTCTGGCAGCACCATGATACTTACTGCAGCAGCCGCCCAGGTGAGGACACAGATCTGGCAGCACCATGATACTTACTGCAGCAGCCGCCCAGGTGAGGACACAGATCTGGCAGCATCATGATACTTACTGCAACAGCCGCCCAGGTGAGGACACAGATCTGGCAGCACCATGATACTTACTGCAGCAGCCGCCCAGGTGAGGACACAGATCTGGCAGCACCATGATACTTACTGCAGCAGCAGCCGCCCAGGTGAGGACACAGATCTGGCAGCACCATGATACTTACTGCAGCAGCCGCCCAGGTGAGGACACAGATCTGGCAGCACCATGATACTTACTGCAGCAGCCGCCCAGGTGAGGACACAGGTCTGGCAGCACCATGATACTTACTGCAGCAGCCGCCCAGGTGAGGACACAGGTCTGGCAGCACCACGATACTTACTGCAGCAGCCGCCCAGGTGAGGACACAGATCTGGCAGCACCACGATACTTACTGCAGCAGCCGCCCAGGTGAGGACACAGATCTGGCAGCACCATGATACTTACTGCAGCAGCCGCCCAGGTGAGGACACAGATCTGGCAGCACCATGATACTTACTGCAGCAGCCGCCCAGGTGAGGACACAGATCTGGCAGCACCATGATACTTACTGCAGCAGCCGCCCAGGTGAGGACACAGATCTGGCAGCACCATGATACTTACTGCAGCAGCGGCCGCCCAGGTGAGGACACAGATCTGGCAGCACCATGATACTTACTGCAGCAGCCGCCGCCCAGGTGAGGACACAGATCTGGCAGCACCATGATACTAACTGCAGCAGCCGCCCAGGTGAGGACACAGATCTGGCAGCACCATGATACTTACTGCAGCAGCGGCCGCCCAGGTGAGGACACAGATCTGGCAGCACCATGATACTTACTGCAGCAGCCGCCCAGGTGAGGACACAGATCTGGCAGCACCATGATACTTACTGCAGCAGCGGCCGCCCAGGTGAGGACACAGATCTGGCAGCACCATGATACTTACTGCAGCAGCAGCCGCCCAGGTGAGGACACAGATCTGGCAGCACCATGATACTTACTGCAACAGCCTCATGGCTTCCCTCACACAGCGGCTCCATACAGCAGAGAAGCTGAGTGGTAACTCTACTAAAAAATAAATCTCCTCTCTGATACAGCAGAGCAGGAAAAACAACATTTTTATAATTTTCCCCTCTCCACACGACCATGTGGAAAGGAAGAATCATTGGAAAGGAAAGTCAGACACAAACATAGGCCTGAGTCTGCTCTCCTCCTACCACCTGTCCTACAGGACACACATAGGCCTGAGCCTGCTCTCCTCCTACCACCTGTCCTACAGGACACACATAGGCCTGAGCCTGCTCTCCTACCACCTGTCCTACAGGACACACATAGGCCTGAGCCTGCTCTCCTCCTACCACCTGTCCCACAGGACACACATAGGCCTGAGCCTGCTCTCCTCCTACCACCTGTCCTACAGGACACACATAGGCCTGAGCCTGCTCTCCTCCTACCACCTGTCCTACAGGACACACATAGGCCCGAGCCTGCTCTCCTCCTACCACCTGTCCTACAGGACACACATAGGCCCGTGCCTGCTCTCCTCCTACCACCTGTCCCACAGAAGGACACACATAGGCCTGAGCCTGCTCTCCTCCTACCACCACCTGTCCTACAGAAGGACACACATAGGCCTGAGCCTGCTCTCCTCCTACCACCACCTGTCCTACAGAAGGACACACATAGGCCTGAGCCTGCTCTCCTCCTACCACCTGTCCCACAGGACACACATAGGCCTGAGCCTGCTCTCCTCCTACCATCTGTCCTACAGGACACACATAGGCCTGAGCCTGCTCTCCTCCTACCACCTGTCCTACAGGACACACATAGGCCTGAGCCTGCTCTCCTCCTACCACCTGTCCCACAGAAGGACACACATAGGCCTGAGCCTGCTCTCCTACCACCTGTCCTACAGGACACACATAGGCCTGAGCCTGCTCTCCTCCTACCACCTGTCCTACAGGACACACATAGGCCGGAGCCTGCTCTCTTCCTACCACCTGTCCTACAGGACACACATAGGCCTGAGCCTGCTCTCCTACCACCTGTCCTACAGGACACACATAGGCCTGAGCCTGCTCTCCTCCTACCACCTGTCCTACAGGACACACATAGGCCTGAGCCTGCTCTCCTCCTACCACCTGTCCTACAGGACACACATAGGCCTGAGCCTGCTCTCCTCCTACCACCTGTCCTACAGGACACACATAGGCCTGAGCCTGCTCTCCTCCTACCACCTGTCCCACAGGACACACATAGGCCCGAGCCTGTTCTCCTCCTACCACCTGTCCTACAGGACACACATAGGCCTGAGCCTGCTCTCCTACCACCTGTCCTACAGGACACACATAGGCCTGAGCCTGCTCTCCTACTACCACCTGTCCTACAGCACACATAGGCCTGAGCCTGCTCTCCTCCTACCACCTGTCCTACAGGACACACACAGGCCTGAGCCTGCTCTCCTCCTACCACCTGTCCTACAGGACACACATAGGCCTGAGCCTGCTCCTATCCTACCACCTGTCCTTCAGGACACACATAGGCCTGAGCCTGCTCTCCTCCTACCACCTGTCCTACAGGACACACATAGGCCTGAGCCTGCTCTCCTCCTACCACCTGTCCTACAGGACACACATAGGCCTGAGCCTGCTCTCCTCCTACCACCTGTCCTACAGGACACACATAGGCCTGAGCCTGCTCTCCTCCTACCACCTGTCCTACAGAAGGACACACATAGGCCTGAGCCTGCTCCTATCCTACCACCTGTCCTACAGGACACACATAGGCCTGAGCCTGCTCTCCTCCTACCACCTGTCCTACAGGACACACATAGGCCTGAGCCTGCTCTCCTCCTACCACCTGTCTTACAGGACACACATAGACCTGAGCCTGCTCTCCTACCACCTGTCCCACAGGACACACATAGGCCTGAGCCTGCTCTCCTCCTACCACCTGTCCTACAGGACACACATAGGCCCGAGCCTGCTCTCCTCCCACCTGTCCTACAGGACACACATAGGCCTGAGCCTGCTCTCCTCCTACCAACTATCCTACAGGACACACATAGGCCTGAGCCTGCTCTCCTCCTACCACCTGTCCTACAGGACACACATAGGCCTGAGCCTGCTCCTTTCCTACCACCTGTCCTACAGAAGGACACACACATAGGCCTGAGCCTGCTCTCCTCCTACCACCGGTCCTACAGGACACACATAGGCCTGAGTCTGCTCTCCTCCTACCACCTGTCCTACGGGACACACATAGGCCCGAGCCTGCTCTCCTACCACCTGTCCTACAGGACACACATAGGCCTGAGCCTGCTCTCTTCCTACCACCTGTCCTACAGGACACACATAGGCCTGAGCCTGCTCTCCTCCTACCACCTGTCCTACAGGACACACATAGGCCTGAGCCTGCTCTCCTCCTACCACCTGTCCTACAGGACACACATAGGCCTCAGCCTGCTCTCCTACCACCTGTCCTACAGGACACACATAGGCCCGAGCCTGCTCTCCTCCTACCATCTGTCCTACAGGACACACATAGGCCCAAGCCTGCTCTCCTCCTACCACCTGTCCTACAGGACACACATAGGCCTGAGCCTGCTCTCCTCCTACCACCTGTCCTACAGGACACACATAGGCCTGAGCCTGCTCCTATCCTACCACCTGTCCCACAGGACACACATAGGCCTGAGCCTGCTCTCCTCCTACCACCTGTCCTACAGGACACACATAGGCCTGAGCCTGCTCTCCTCCTACCACCTGTCCTACAGGACACACATAGGCCTGAGCCTGCTCTCCTACCACCTGTCCTACAGGACACACATAGGCCTGAGCCTGCTCTCCTCCTATTACCTGTCCCACAGAAGGACACACATAGGCCTGAGCCTGCTCTCCTCCTACCACCTGTCCTACAGGACACACACAGGCCTGAGCCTGCTCTCCTACCACCTGTCCTACAGGACACACATAGGCCCGAGCCTGCTCTCCTCCTACCACCTGTCCTACAGGACACACATAGGCCCGAGCCTGCTCTCCTCCTACCACCTGTCCTACAGGACACACATAGGCCCGAGCCTGCTCTCCTCCTACCACCTGTCCTACAGGACACACATAGGCCTGAGCCTGCTCTCCTCCTACCACCTGTCCTACAGGACACACATAGGCCTGAGCCTGCTCCTATCCTACCACCTGTCCTACAGGACACACATAGGCCCGAGCCTGCTCTCCTACCACCTGTCCCACAGGACACACATAGGCCTGAGCCTGCTCTCCTCCTACCACCTGTCCCACAGGACACACATAGGCCTGAGCCTGCTCTCCTCCTACCACCTGTCCTACAGAAGGACACACATAGGCCTGAGCCTGCTCTCCTCCTACCACCTGTCCTACAGAAGGACACACATAGGCCTGAGCCTGCTCTCCTCCTACCACCTGTCCCACAGGACACACATAGGCCTGAGCCTGCTCTCCTCCTACCACCTGTCCTACAGGACACACATAGGCCTGAGCCTGCTCCTATCCTACCACCTGTCCTACAGGACACACATAGGCCTGAGCCTGCTCTCCTCCTACCACCTGTCCTACAGGACACACATAGGCCCGAGCCTGCTCTCCTCCTACCACCTGTCCTACAGGACACACATAGGCCTGAGCCTGCTCCTATCCTACCACCTGTCCTACAGGACACACAGAGGCCTGAGCCTGCTCTCCTCCTACCACCTGTCCTACAGGACACACACAGGCCTGAGCCTGCTCTCCTCCTACCACCTGTCCTACAGGACACACATAGGCCTGAGCCTGCTCTCCTCCTACCACCTGTCCTACAGGACACACATAGGCCTGAGCCTGCTTCCCTCTCCTACCACCTGTCCCACAGGACACACATAGGCCTGAGCCTGCTCTCCTCCTACCACCTGTCCTACAGAAGGACACACATAGGCCTGAGCCTGCTCTCCTCCTACCACCTGTCCCACAGGACACACATAGGCCTGAGCCTGCTCTCCTCCTACCACCTGTCCTACAGGACACACATAAGCCTGAGCCTGCTTCCCTCTCCTACCACCTGTCCCACAGGACACACATAGGCCTGAGCCTGCTCTCCTCCTACCACCTGTCCCACAGGACACACATAGGCCTGAGCCTGCTCTCCTCCTACCACCTGTCCTACAGGACACACATAGGCCTGAGCCTGCTCTCCTCCTACCACCTGTCCTACAGGACACACATAGGCCCGAGCCTGCTCTCCTCCTACCACCTGTCCTACAGGACACACATAGGCCCGAGCCTGCTCTCCTCCTACCACCTGTCCTACAGGACACACATAGGCCTGAGCCTGCTCTCCTCCTACCACCTGTCCTACAGGACACACATAGGCCTGAGCCTGCTCTCCTACCACCTGTCCTACAGGACACACATAGGCCTGAGCCTGCTCTCCTCCTACCACCTGTCCTACAGGACACACATAGGCCTGAGCCTGCTCTCCTCCTACCACCTGTCCTACAGGACACACATAGGCCTGAGCCTGCTTCCCTCTCCTACCACCTGTCCTACAGGACACACATAGGCCTGAGCCTGCTCTCCTCTACCACCTGTCCCACAGGACACACATAGGCCTGAGCCTGCTCTCCTCCTACCACCTGTCCTACAGGACACACATAGGCCTGAGCCTGCTCTCCTCCTACCACCTGTCCCACAGGACACACATAGGCCTGAGCCTGCTCTCCTCCTACCATCTGTCCTACAGAAGGACACACATAGGCCTGAGCCTGCTTCCCTCTCCTACCACCTGTCCCATAGGAGAACAGAAAAAAACACAAGGAGGAGGGGTCTGTATGGCCTTCTTATAGGGCTCCTAATCAATCTTCTTTTATTAGTACCATCTGTCCTACCATTGCAGGAAGATAGGATCTTCCCCATTTGTGCTGCTGCTGAGGACGTAAGGGAAATATAGGACACAGCCCCGGGTATATACAGTATATATAGGACACAGCCCGGGTATATACAGTATATATAGGACACAGCCCCGGGTATATACAGTATATATAGGACACAGCCCGGGTATATACAGTATATATAGGACACAGCCCCGGGTATATACAGTATATATAGGACACAGCCCCAGGTATATACGGTATATATAGGACACAGCCCCGGGTATATACAGTATATATAGGACACAGCCCGGGTATATACAGTATATATAGGACACAGCCCCGGGTATATACAGTATATATAGGACACAGCCCCGGGTATATACAGTATATATAGGACACTGCCCGGGTATATACAGTATATCTAGGACACAGCCCGGGTATATATAGTATATATAGGACACAGCCCCGGGTATATACAGTATATATAGGACACAGCCCGGGTATATATAGTATATATAGGACACAGCCCCGGGTATATACAGTATATATAGGACACAGCCCCGGGGTATATACAGTATATATAGGACACAGCCCCGGGTATATACGGTGTATATATAGGACACAGCCCGGGTATATACAGTATATATAGGACACAGCCCGGGTATATACGGTATATATAGGACACAGCCCGGGGTATATACAGTATATATAGGACACAGCCCCGGGTATATACACTATATATAGGACACAGCCCCGGGTATATACACTATATATAGGACACAGCCCGGGGTATATACAGTATATATAGGACACAGCCCCGGGTATATACAGTATATATAGGACACAGCCCGGGTATATACAGTATATATAGGACACAGCCCCGGGTATATACAGTATATATAGGACACAGCCCCGGGTATATACAGTATATATAGGACACTGCCCGGGTATATACAGTATATATAGGACACAGCCTGGGTATATACAGTATATACAGGACACAGCTCCGGGTATATATACTATATACAGGACACAGCCCGGGTATATACAGTATATATAGGACACAGCCCGGGTATATACAGTATATATAGGACACAGCCCGGGTATATACAGTATATATAGGACACTGCCCGGGTATATATAGTATATATAGGACACAGCCCGGGTATATACGGTATATATAGGACACAGTCCCGGGTATATACAAAAGTATATATAGGACACAGCCCAGGGTATATACAGTATATATAGGACACAGCCCGGGTATATACAGTATATATAGGACACTGCCCCGGGTATATATAGGACACAGCCCCGGGTATATACAGTATATATAGGACACAGCCCCGGGTATATACGGTATATATAGGACACTGCCCGGGTATATACAGTATATATAGGACACAGCCCCGGGTATATACAGTATATATAGGACACAGCCCCGGGTATATACAGTATATATAGGACACAGCCCGGGGTATATACAGTATATATAGGACACAGCCCCGGGTATATACGGTATATATAGGACACAGCCCCGGGTATATACAGTATATATAGGACAGAGCCCCGGGTATATACAGTATATATAGGACACAGCCCGGGTATATACGGTATATATAGGACACAGCCCCGGGTATATACGGTATATATAGGACACAGCCCCGGGTATATACGGTATATATAGGACACAGCCCGGGGTATATACGGTATATATAGGACACAGCCCGGGTATATACAGTATATATAGGACACAGCCCCGGGTATATACAGTATATATAGGACACAGCCCCGGGTATATACGGTATATATAGGACACAGCCCGGGTATATACAGTATATATAGGACACAGCCCGGGTATATACGGTATATATAGGACACAGCCCGGGTATATACGGTATATATAGGACACAGCCCCGGGTATATACGGTATATATAGGACACTGCCCCGGGTATATACGGTATATATAGGACACAGCCCGGGTATATACGGTATATATAGGACACAGCCCCGGGTATATACAGTATATATAGCACACAGCCCCGGGTATATACAGTATATATAGCACACAGCCCCGGGTATATACGGTATATATAGGACACAGCCCCGGGTATATACGGTATATATAGCACACAGCCCCGGGTATATACAGTATATATAGCACACAGCCCCGGGTATATACGGTATATATAGGACACAGCCCCGGGTATATACAGTATATATAGGACACGGCCCCGGGTATATACGGTATATATAGGACACGGCCCCGGGTATATACAGTATATATAGGACACAGCCCGGGGAATATACAGTATATATAGGACACAGCCCCGGGTATATATAGTATATATAGGACACAGCCCCGGGTATATATAGTATATATAGGACACAGCCCGGGTATATACAGTATATATAGGACACAGCCCGGGGAATATACAGTATATATAGGACACAGCCCCGGGTATATATAGTATATATAGGACACAGCCCGGGGAATATACAGTATATATAGGACACAGCCCCGGGTATATATAGTATATATAGGACACAGCCCCGGGTATATACAGTATGTATAGGACACTGCCCGGGTATATACAGTATATATAGGACACAGCCCGGGTATATACGGTATATATAGGACAAAGCCACGGGTATATACAGTATATATAGGACACAGCCCCAGGTATATACAGTATATATAGGACACAGCCCCGGGTATATATAGTATATATAGGACACAGCCCGGGTATATACAGTATATATAGGACACAGCCCGGGTATATATAGTATATATAGGACACAGCCCCGGGTATATACGGTATATATAGGACACAGCCCGGGGTATATACAGTATATATAGGACACAGCCCGGGTATATACAGTATATATAGGACACAGCCCAGGTATATACAGTATATATAGGACACAGCCCGGGTATATACGGTATATATAGGACACTGCCCCGGGTATATACAGTATATATAGGACACAGCCCGGGTATATACGGTATATATAGGACACAGCCCCGGGTATATACGGTATATATAGCACACAGCCCCGGGTATATACAGTATATATAGCACACAGCCCCGGGTATATACGGTATATATAGGACACAGCCCCGGGTATATACGGTATATATAGCACACAGCCCCGGGTATATACAGTATATATAGCACACAGCCCCGGGTATATACGGTATATATAGGACACAGCCCCGGGTATATACAGTATATATAGGACACGGCCCCGGGTATATACGGTATATATAGGACACGGCCCCGGGTATATACAGTATATATAGGACACAGCCCGGGGAATGTACAGTATATATAGGACACAGCCCCGGGTATATATAGTATATATAGGACACAGCCCGGGTATATACAGTATATATAGGACACAGCCCGGGTATATACGGTATATATAGGACAAAGCCACGGGTATATACAGTATATATAGGACACAGCCCCAGGTATATACAGTATATATAGGACACAGCCCCGGGTATATATAGTATATATAGGACACAGCCCGGGTATATACAGTATATATAGGACACAGCCCGGGTATATATAGTATATATAGGACACAGCCCCGGGTATATACGGTATATATAGGACACAGCCCCGGGTATATACAGTATATATAGGACAGAGCCTGGGTATATCTATATCATAAAAATCAAAGTCCTTCTGTCTGTCCTTCTGTCTGTCTGTCTGTCTGTCTGTCTGTCTGTCCTCTATAGACTTCCAAACGCCTGAACCGTTTGACCCCAAATTTGGCCCACAGATACATTGGGTGCCCGGGAAGGTTATTGCGAAGGTCCCGTCCCCGCCAGATGTACAGGAGGGGAGGGGGAGGGGAAAGAGAGGCGCCCCATAGAGATGAATGGGAAAATCTCCTCACTGCACACACAGGTGATATAATTAGCTGCAGCAGACACGGCAGTTGGAGCCTTAGCAACCAATAGGATTACTGCTTTCATTTTCACAGGGAGCAATGGTTGCTAGGCAAGCTGCCTCACAACATCCACAGTAATAACTGGTAGACACCCTACTCCATCTATACAGTACAGGTATACAGGACCCCCTACTCCATCTATACAGTACAGGTATACAGGACCTCCTACTCCATCTATACAGTACATGTATATAGGGCCCCCTACTCCATCTATACAGTACATATATATACAGGGCCCCCTACTCCATCTATACAGTACATGTATACAGGACACCCTACTCCATCTATACAGTACATGTATATACAGGACCCCCTACTCCATCTATACAGTACAGGTATACAGGACCCCCTACTCCATCTATACAGTACATGTATATACAGGACCCCCTACTCCATCTATACAGTACAGGTATATACAGGGCCCCCTACTCCATCTATACAGTACAGGTATATACAGGGCCCCCTACTCCATCTATACAGTACATGTATATACAGGACCCCCTACTCCATCTATACAGTACATGTATACAGGACCCCCTACTCCATCTATACAGTACATATATATACAGGACCCCCTACTCCATCTATACAGTACATGTATACAGGACCCCCTACTCCATCTATACAGTACATGTATACAGGACCCCCTACTCCATCTATACAGTACATGTATACAGGACCCCCTACTCCATCTATACAGTACATGTATATACAGGACCCCCTACTCCATCTATACAGTACATGTATACAGGACCCCCTACTCCATCTATATAGTACAGGTATACAGGACCCCCTACTCCATCTATACAGTACATGTATATACAGGACCCCCTACTCCATCTATACAGTACATGTATACAGGACCCCCTACTCCATCTATACAGTACATGTATACAGGACCCCCTACTCCATCTATACAGTACATGTATATACAGGACCCCCTACTCCATCTATACAGTACATGTATATACAGGACCCCCTACTACATCTATACAGAACATGTATATACAGGACCCCCTACTCCCTCTATACAGTACATGTATATACTGGACCCCCTACTCCATCTATACAGTACATGTATACAGGACCCCCTACTCCCTCTATACAGTACATGTATACAGGACCCCCTACTCCATCTATACAGTACATGTATATACCGGACCCCCTACTCCATCTATACAGTACATTTATACAGGACCCCCTACTCCATCTATACAGTACATGTATATACAGGACCCCCTACTCCATCTATACAGTACAGGTATACAGGACCCCCTACTCCATCTATACAGTACATATATATACAGGACCCCCTACTCTATCTATACAGTACATATATATACAGGACCCCCTAATCCATCTATACACTACATGTATCCAGGACCCCCTACTCCATCTATACAGTACATGTATATACAGGACCCCCTACTCCATCTATACAGTACATGTATACAGGACCCCCTACTCCATCTATACAGTACATGTATATACAGGACCCCCTACTCCATCTATACAGTACATGTATACAGGACCCCCTACTCCATCTATACAGTACATGTATATACAGGACCCCCTACTCCATCTATACAGTACAGGTATACAGGACCCACTACTCCATCTATACAGTACATATATATACAGGACCCCCTACTCCATCTATGCAGTACATGTATACAGGACCCTCTAATCCATCTATACACTACATGTATCCAGGACCCCCTACTCCATCTATACAGTACATGTATATACAGGACCCCCTACTCCATCTATACAGTACATGTATACAGGACCCCCTACTCCATCTATACAGTACATGTATATACAGGACCCCTACTCCATCTATACAGTACATGTATACAGGACCCCCTACTCCATCTATACAGTACATGTATACAGGACCCCCTACTCCATCTATACAATACATGTATATACAGGACCCCCTACTCCATCTATACAGTACATGTATATACAGGACCCCCTACTCCATCTATACAGTACATGTATATACAGGGCCCCCTACTCCATCTATACAGTACATGTATACAGGACCCCCTACTCCACCTATACAGTACATGTATATACAGGACCCCCTACTCCATCTATACAGGACATGTATATACAGGGCCCCCTACTCCATCTATACAGTACATGTATATACAGGGCCCCCTACTCCATCTATACAGTACATGTATACAGGGCCCCCTACTCCATCTATACAGTACATATATATACAGGGCCCCCTACTCCATCTATACAGTACATGTATATACAGGGCCCCCTACTCCATCTGTACAGTACATGTATATACAGGACCTCCTACTCCATCTATACAGTACATATATACAGGGCCCCCTACTCCATCTATACAGTACATGTATATACAGGACCCCCTACTCCTTCCATAGAGTAAATGTATATACAGGGCACAACAGATATACCAAACTGTGACTGGGTAACACTGCTACACCAGACCTGACCAATACCGCCATACTGGATAACACCCCCATACCAGACATGACCAATACCGACACTCTGTGACTGAATAACACTGCCATACGGGTAAATACAACCCTGCAGGTATACAGGACACTACAGGTATACAGGACCCCAAAACTATATACTACAAGAGCACGGGACCTCCACAAAACTATATACTACAGGTATACAGGACCCCAAACTTTACACTACAGGTATACAGGACCCCAAAACTATATACTACAGGTATACAGGACCTCCACCAACTATATTCTTCAGGTATACAGGACCTCCACCAACTATACACTACAGGTATACAGGACCCCAAAACTATACACTACAGGTATACAGGACCTACACCAACTCTATAATACAGGTATACAGCACCTTCACTAACTCTATACTACAAGTATACGGGACCCCAAATATACTATAGGTATACAGGAACTCCACCAGCTATATACTACAGGTATATCGGACCCCAAACTATACACTACAGGTATACAGGACCTCCACCAACTCTATACTATAGTTATACAGGACCCTCAAACTATTTACTACAGGTATCCAGGACCCTCAAACTATAAACTACAGGTATACAAGACCTCCACCAACTATACATTACAGGTATACAGCATCAACTATATACTACAGGTATACAGGACCCCCGAACTATACAGTATAGGTATACAGGACCTTCACCAACTGTACACTGCAGGTATACAGGACCTCCCTCAACTATACACTATAGGTATACAGCCCCCCCAACTATGCACTACAGATATGCGAGACCCCTAAAAACTATACATTGTGGGTATACAGAACCCCTCCAACTATGCACTACAGGTATACACTAATTCCACTGATTAACTCAGATGAAACAATGCCTTTAGCTTGGCCTCCTGGGCACCTTAGAACAAATCTAATTAACACACTGACACTTTATACCCGGGCTGCGCCGGGTACATTTTCTAGTACAGTATATATAGGACACAGCCCTGGGTATATACGGTATTATATAGGACACAGCCCCGGGTATATACAGTATATATAGGACACAGCCCTGGGTATATACGGTATTATATAGGACACAGCCCCGGGTATATACAGTATATATAGGACACGGCCCCGGGTATATACAGTATATATAGGACACAGCCCAGGTATATACAGTATATATAGGACACAGCCCCGGGTATATACAGTATATATAGGACACAGCCCCGGGTATATACGGTATATATAGGACACAGCCCGGGTATATACAGTATATATAGGACACGGCCCCGGGTATATCTATATCATAAAAATCAAAGTCTGTCTGTCTGTCTGTCCGTCTGTCCTCTATAGACTTCCAAACGCCTGAACCGTTTGACCCCAAATTTGGCCCACAGATACATTGGGTGCCCGGGAAGGTTATTGCGAAGGTCCCGTCCCCGCCAGATGTACAGGAGGGGAGGGGGAGGGGAAAAAGAGGCGCCCCATAGAGATGAATGGGAAAATCTCCTCACTGCAAACACAGGTGATATAATTAGCTGCAGCAGACACGGCAGTTGGAGCCTTAGCAACCAATAGGATTACTGCTCTCATTGTCACAGGGAGCAATGGTTGCTAGGGCAGCTGCCTCACAACATCCACAGTAATAACTGGTAGACACCCTACTCCATCTATACAGTACAGGTATACAGGACCCCCTACTCCATCTATACAGTACATGTATACAGGACCCCCTACTCCATCTATACAGTACATGTATACAGGACCCCCTACTCCATCTATACAGTACAGGTATATACAGGGCCCCCTACTCCATCTATACAGTACATGTACACAGGACCCCCTACTCCATCTATACAGTACATATATATACAGGACCCCCTACTCCATCTATACAGTACATGTATACAGGGCCCCCTACTCCATCTATACAGTACATGTATACAGGACCCCCTACTCCATCTATACAGTACATGTATATACAGGGCCCCCTACTCCATCTATACACTACATGTATACAGGACCCCCTACTCCATCTATACAGTACATGTATACAGGACCCCCTACTCCATCTATACAGTACAGGTATACAGGGCCCCCCTACTCCATCTATACAGTACATGTATATACAGGACCCCCTACTCCATCTATACAGTACATGTATATACAGGACCCCCTACTCCATCTATACAGTACATGTATATACAGGACCCCCTACTCCATCTATACAGTACATGTATATACAGGACCCCCTACTTCATCTATACAGTACATGTATACAGGACCCCCTACTCCATCTATACAGTACATATATATACAGGGCCCCCTACTCCATCTATACTGTACATGTATATACAAGACCCCCTACTCCATCTATACAGTACATGTATATACAGGACCCCCTACTCCATCTATACAGGACATGTATATACAGGACCCCCTACTCCATCTATACAGGACATGTATACAGGACCCCCTACTCCATCTATACAGTACATGTATACAGGCCCCCTACTCCATCTATACAGTACATGTATATACAGGGCCCCCTACTCCATCTATACAGTACATGTATACAGGGCCCCCTACTCCATCTATACAGTACATGTATATACAGGACCCCCTACTCCATCTATACAGTACATGTATATACAGGGCCCCCTACTCCATCTATACAGTACATGTATACAGGGCCCCCTACTCAATCTATACAGTACATGTATATACAGGACCCCCTACTCCATCTATACAGTACATATATATACAGGGCCCCCTACTCCATCTATACAGTACATGTATATACAGGACCCCCTACTCCTTCTATACAGTACATGTATATACAGGGCCCCCTACTCCCTCTATACAGTACATGTATATACAGGACCCCCTACATGTATATACAGGGCCCCCTACTCCATCTATACAGTACATGTATATACAGGACCCCCTACTCCATCTATACAGTACATGTATACAGGACCCCCTACTCCATCTATACAGTACATGTATATACAGGGCCCTCTACTCCATCTATACAGTACATGTATATACAGGACCCCCTACTCCATCTATACAGTACATGTATACAGGGCCCCCTACTCCATCTATACAGTACATGTATACAGGACCCCCTACTCCATCTATACAGTACATGTATACAGGACCCCCTACTCCATGTATATAGTACATGTATATACAGAAACCCCTACTCCATCTATACAGTACAGGTATACAGGACCCCCTACTCCATATATACAGGACCCCCTACTCCATATATACAGTACATGTATATACAGGGCACTACAGGACAGGTATACCAAACTGTGACTGGGTAACACCGCCACACCAGACCTGACCAATACCGCCACACTGTCACTGGGTAACACCTCCATACCAGACCTGACCAATACCGCCACACTGTGACTGGGTAACACTGCCACACCAGACCTGACCAATACCGCCAAACTGTGACTGGATAACACTGCCATACCAGACCTGACCAATACCGCCATACTGTGACTGGATAACACTGCCATACCAGACCTGACCAATACCGCCATACTGTGACTGGATAACACAGCCACACCAGACCTGACCAATACCGCCATACTGTGACTGGATAACACCGCCATACCAGTCATGACCAATACCGACACACTGTGACTGAATAACACTGCCATACCAGACCTGACCAATACCGCCATACTGTGACTGGAAAACACCGCTATACCAGACCAATACCGCCATACCCCCCTCGAAAAGACACCAGATTTTCTGGCAAGTCTGAACAGGAGGGTACTGCCCCTCTGCAAGGTGCTACCCTACACACCAGACCATGGGTGCCTAATGGTAAATACGACCCTGCAGGTATACAGGACACTGACACTTTATACCCGGGCTGCGCCGGGTACATTTTCTAGTACAGTATATATAGGACACTGCCTGGGTATATACGGTATATATAGGACACGGCCCCGGGTATATACAGTATATATAGGACACAGCCCCGGGTATATATAGTATATATAGGACACAGCCCCGGGTATATACAGTATATATAGGACACAGCTCCGGGTATATACGGTATATATAGGACACTGCCCGGGTATATACAGTATATATAGGACACAGCCCCGGGTATATACAGTATATATAGGACACAGCCCCGGGTATATACGGTATATATAGGACACGGCCCCGGGTATATACAGTATGTATAGGACACTGCCCGGGTATATACGGTATATATAGGACACAGCCCCGGGTATATACAGTATATATAGGACACAGCCCGGGTATATACAGTATATATAGGACACTGCCCGGGTATATACGGTATATATAGGACACGGCCCCGGGTATATACAGTATGTATAGGACACTGCCCGGGTATATACGGTATATATAGGACACAGCCCGGGTATATACAGTATATATAGGACACAGCCCGGGTATATACAGTATATATAGGACACAGCCCCGGGTATATACAGTATATATAGGACACAGCCCGGGTATATACAGTATATATAGGACACTGCCCGGGTATATACGGTATATATAGGACACGGCCCCGGGTATATACAGTATGTATAGGACACTGCCCGGGTATATACGGTGTATATATAGGACACAGCCCGGGTATATACAGTATATATAGGACACAGCCCCGGGTATATACGGTATATATAGTGCAGAGCCCGGGTATATACGGTATATATAGGACACAGCCCGGGTATATACGGTATATATAGGAGACAGCCCCGGGTATATACGGTATATATAGGACACAGCCCCGGGTATATACAGTATATATAGGACACAGCCCGGGTATATACAGTATATATAGGACACAGCCCCGGGTATATACAGTATATATAGGACACAGCCCCGGGTATATACAGTATATATAGGACACAGCCCGGGGTATATACAGTATATATAGGACACAGCCCGGGTATATACAGTATATATAGGACACAGCCCCGGGTATATACGGTATATATAGGACACAGCCCCGGGTATATACAGTATATATAGGACACAGCCCGGGGTATATACAGTATATATAGGACACAGCCCGGGGTATATACAGTATATATAGGACACAGCCCAGGTATATACGGTATATATAGGACACAGCCCCGGGTATATACAGTATATATAGGACACAGCCCGGGGTATATACGGTATATATAGGACACAGCCCCGGGTATATACAGTATATATAGGACACAGCCCCGGGTATATACGGTATATATAGGATACAGCCCGGGGTATATACAGTATATATAGGACACAGCCCCGGGTATATACGGTATATATAGGACACAGCCCGGGTATATACAGTATATATAGGACACAGCCCCGGGTATATACGGTATATATAGGACACAGCTCGGGTATATACGGTAAATATAGGACACAGCCCGGGTATATACGGTATATATAGGACACAGCCTGGGTATATACGGTATATATAGTACACAGCCTGGGTATATACAGTATATATAGGACACAGCCTGGGTATATACAGTATATATAGGACAGAGCCTGGGTATATACAGTATATATAGGACACAGCCTCGGGTATATACAGTATATATAGGACACAGCCCGGGGTATATACAGTATATATAGGACACAGCCCAGGTATATACAGTATATATAGGACACAGCCCGGGTATATACGGTGTATATATAGGACACGGCCCGGGTATATACAGTATATATAGGACACAGCCCCGGGTATATACAGTATATATAGGACACAGCCCCGGGTATATACGGTATATATAGCACACAGCCCCGGGTATATACAGTATATATAGGACACAGCCCAGGTATATACGGTATATATAGGACACAGCCCCGGGTATATACGGTATATATAGGACACAGCCCCGGGTATATACAGTATATATAGGACAGAGCCTGGGTATATACAGTATATATAGGATACAGCCCGGGTATATACAGTATATATAGGACACAGCCCTGGGTATATACGGTATATATAGGACACAGCTCGGGTATATACGGTAAATATAGGACACAGCCCGGGTATATACGGTATATATAGGACACAGCCTGGGTATATACGGTATATATAGTACACAGCCTGGGTATATACAGTATATATAGGACACAGCCTGGGTATATACAGTATATATAGGACAGAGCCTGGGTATATACAGTATATATAGGACACAGCCCCGGGTATATACAGTATATATAGGACACAGCCCGGGGTATATACAGTATATATAGGACACAGCCCGGGTATATACGGTATATATAGGACACAGCCCCGGGTATATACGGTATATATAGGACACAGCCCCGGGTATATACGGTATATATAGGACACAGCCCGGGGTATATACAGTATATATAGGACACAGCCCGGGTATATACAGTATATATAGGACACAGCCCAGGTATATACAGTATATATAGGACACAGCCCGGGTATATACGGTATATATAGGACACTGCCCCGGGTATATACAGTATATATAGGACACAGCCCGGGTATATACGGTATATATAGGACACAGCCCCGGGTATATACGGTATATATAGCACACAGCCCCGGGTATATACAGTATATATAGCACACAGCCCCGGGTATATACGGTATATATAGGACACAGCCCCGGGTATATACGGTATATATAGCACACAGCCCCGGGTATATACAGTATATATAGCACACAGCCCCGGGTATATACGGTATATATAGGACACAGCCCCGGGTATATACAGTATATATAGGACACGGCCCCGGGTATATACGGTATATATAGGACACGGCCCCGGGTATATACAGTATATATAGGACACAGCCCGGGGAATGTACAGTATATATAGGACACAGCCCCGGGTATATATAGTATATATAGGACACAGCCCGGGTATATACAGTATATATAGGACACAGCCCGGGTATATACGGTATATATAGGACAAAGCCACGGGTATATACAGTATATATAGGACACAGCCCCAGGTATATACAGTATATATAGGACACAGCCCCGGGTATATATAGTATATATAGGACACAGCCCGGGTATATACAGTATATATAGGACACAGCCCGGGTATATATAGTATATATAGGACACAGCCCCGGGTATATACGGTATATATAGGACACAGCCCCGGGTATATACAGTATATATAGGACAGAGCCTGGGTATATCTATATCATAAAAATCAAAGTCCTTCTGTCTGTCCTTCTGTCTGTCTGTCTGTCTGTCTGTCTGTCTGTCCTCTATAGACTTCCAAACGCCTGAACCGTTTGACCCCAAATTTGGCCCACAGATACATTGGGTGCCCGGGAAGGTTATTGCGAAGGTCCCGTCCCCGCCAGATGTACAGGAGGGGAGGGGGAGGGGAAAGAGAGGCGCCCCATAGAGATGAATGGGAAAATCTCCTCACTGCACACACAGGTGATATAATTAGCTGCAGCAGACACGGCAGTTGGAGCCTTAGCAACCAATAGGATTACTGCTCTCATTGTCACAGGGAGCAATGGTTGCTAGGCAAGCTGCCTCACAACATCCACAGTAATAACTGGTAGACACCCTACTCCATCTATACAGTACAGGTATACAGGACCCCCTACTCCATCTATACAGTACAGGTATACAGGACCTCCTACTCCATCTATACAGTACATGTATACAGGGCCCCCTACTCCATCTATACAGTACATATATATACAGGGCCCCCTACTCCATCTATACAGTACATGTATACAGGACCCCCTACTCCATCTATACAGTACATGTATATACAGGACCCCCTACTCCATCTATACAGTACAGGTATACAGGACCCCCTACTCCATCTATACAGTACATGTATATACAGGACCCCCTACTCCATCTATACAGTACAGGTATATACAGGGCCCCCTACTCCATCTATACAGTACAGGTATATACAGGGCCCCCTACTCCATCTATACAGTACATGTATATACAGGACCCCCTACTCCATCTATACAGTACATGTATACAGGACCCCCTACTCCATCTATACAGTACATATATATACAGGACCCCCTACTCCATCTATACAGTACATGTATACAGGACCCCCTACTCCATCTATACAGTACATGTATACAGGACCCCCTACTCCATCTATACAGTACATGTATACAGGACCCCCTACTCCATCTATACAGTACATGTATATACAGGACCCCCTACTCCATCTATACAGTACATGTATACAGGACCCCCTACTCCATCTATATAGTACAGGTATACAGGACCCCCTACTCCATCTATACAGTACATGTATATACAGGACCCCCTACTCCATCTATACAGTACATGTATACAGGACCCCCTACTCCATCTATACAGTACATGTATACAGGACCCCCTACTCCATCTATACAGTACATGTATATACAGGACCCCCTACTCCATCTATACAGTACATGTATATACAGGACCCCCTACTACATCTATACAGAACATGTATATACAGGACCCCCTACTCCCTCTATACAGTACATGTATATACAGGACCCCCTACTCCATCTATACAGTACATGTATACAGGACCCCCTACTCCCTCTATACAGTACATGTATACAGGACCCCCTACTCCATCTATACAGTACATGTATATACAGGACCCCCTACTCCATCTATACAGTACATGTATACAGGACCCCCTACTCCATCTATACAGTACATGTATATACAGGACCCCCTACTCCATCTATACAGTACAGGTATACAGGACCCCCTACTCCATCTATACAGTACATATATATACAGGACCCCCTACTCTATCTATACAGTACATATATATACAGGACCCCCTAATCCATCTATACACTACATGTATCCAGGACCCCCTACTCCATCTATACAGTACATGTATATACAGGACCCCCTACTCCATCTATACAGTACATGTATACAGGACCCCCTACTCCATCTATACAGTACATGTATATACAGGACCCCCTACTCCATCTATACAGTACATGTATACAGGACCCCCTACTCCATCTATACAGTACATGTATATACAGGACCCCCTACTCCATCTATACAGTACAGGTATACAGGACCCACTACTCCATCTATACAGTACATATATATACAGGACCCCCTACTCCATCTATGCAGTACATGTATACAGGACCCTCTAATCCATCTATACACTACATGTATCCAGGACCCCCTACTCCATCTATACAGTACATGTATATACAGGACCCCCTACTCCATCTATACAGTACATGTATACAGGACCCCCTACTCCATCTATACAGTACATGTATATACAGGACCCCCTACTCCATCTATACAGTACATGTATACAGGACCCCCTACTCCATCTATACAGTACATGTATACAGGACCCCCTACTCCATCTATACAATACATGTATATACAGGACCCCCTACTCCATCTATACAGTACATGTATATACAGGACCCCCTACTCCATCTATACAGTACATGTATATACAGGGCCCCCTACTCCATCTATACAGTACATGTATACAGGACCCCCTACTCCACCTATACAGTACATGTATATACAGGACCCCCTACTCCATCTATACAGGACATGTATATACAGGGCCCCCTACTCCATCTATACAGTACATGTATATACAGGGCCCCCTACTCCATCTATACAGTACATGTATACAGGGCCCCCTACTCCATCTATACAGTACATATATATACAGGGCCCCCTACTCCATCTATACAGTACATGTATATACAGGGCCCCCTACTCCATCTGTACAGTACATGTATATACAGGACCTCCTACTCCATCTATACAGTACATATATACAGGGCCCCCTACTCCATCTATACAGTACATGTATATACAGGACCCCCTACTCCTTCCATAGAGTAAATGTATATACAGGGCACAACAGATATACCAAACTGTGACTGGGTAACACTGCTACACCAGACCTGACCAATACCGCCATACTGTGACTGGATAACACCCCCATACCAGACATGACCAATACCGACACTCTGTGACTGAATAACACTGCCATACGGGTAAATACAACCCTGCAGGTATACAGGACACTACAGGTATACAGGACCCCAAAACTATATACTACAAGAGCACGGGACCTCCACAAAACTATATACTACAGGTATACAGGACCCCAAACTTTACACTACAGGTATACAGGACCCCAAAACTATATACTACAGGTATACAGGACCTCCACCAACTATATTCTTCAGGTATACAGGACCTCCACCAACTATACACTACAGGTATACAGGACCCCAAAACTATACACTACAGGTATACAGGACCTACACCAACTCTATAATACAGGTATACAGCACCTTCACTAACTCTATACTACAAGTATACGGGACCCCAAATATACTATAGGTATACAGGAACTCCACCAGCTATATACTACAGGTATATCGGACCCCAAACTATACACTACAGGTATACAGGACCTCCACCAACTCTATACTATAGTTATACAGGACCCTCAAACTATTTACTACAGGTATCCAGGACCCTCAAACTATAAACTACAGGTATACAAGACCTCCACCAACTATACATTACAGGTATACAGCATCAACTATATACTACAGGTATACAGGACCCCCGAACTATACAGTATAGGTATACAGGACCTTCACCAACTGTACACTGCAGGTATACAGGACCTCCCTCAACTATACACTATAGGTATACAGCCCCCCCAACTATGCACTACAGATATGCGAGACCCCTAAAAACTATACATTGTGGGTATACAGAACCCCTCCAACTATGCACTACAGGTATACACTAATTCCACTGATTAACTCAGATGAAACAATGCCTTTAGCTTGGCCTCCTGGGCACCTTAGAACAAATCTAATTAACACACTGACACTTTATACCCGGGCTGCGCCGGGTACATTTTCTAGTACAGTATATATAGGACACAGCCCTGGGTATATACGGTATTATATAGGACACAGCCCCGGGTATATACAGTATATATAGGACACAGCCCTGGGTATATACGGTATTATATAGGACACAGCCCCGGGTATATACAGTATATATAGGACACGGCCCCGGGTATATACAGTATATATAGGACACAGCCCAGGTATATACAGTATATATAGGACACAGCCCCGGGTATATACAGTATATATAGGACACAGCCCCTGGTATATACAGTATATATAGGACACAGCCCGGGTATATACGGTATATATAGGACACAGCCCGGGTATATACGGTATATATAGGACACAGCCCCGGGTATATACGGTATATATAGGACACAGCCCGGGTATATACAGTATATATAGGACACGGCCCCGGGTATATCTATATCATAAAAATCAAAGTCTGTCTGTCTGTCTGTCCGTCTGTCCTCTATAGACTTCCAAACGCCTGAACCGTTTGACCCCAAATTTGGCCCACAGATACATTGGGTGCCCGGGAAGGTTATTGCGAAGGTCCCGTCCCCGCCAGATGTACAGGAGGGGAGGGGGAGGGGAAAAAGAGGCGCCCCATAGAGATGAATGGGAAAATCTCCTCACTGCAAACACAGGTGATATAATTAGCTGCAGCAGACACGGCAGTTGGAGCCTTAGCAACCAATAGGATTACTGCTCTCATTGTCACAGGGAGCAATGGTTGCTAGGGCAGCTGCCTCACAACATCCACAGTAATAACTGGTAGACACCCTACTCCATCTATACAGTACAGGTATACAGGACCCCCTACTCCATCTATACAGTACATGTATACAGGACCCCCTACTCCATCTATACAGTACATGTATACAGGACCCCCTACTCCATCTATACAGTACATGTATATACAGGGCCCCCTACTCCATCTATACAGTACATGTACACAGGACCCCCTACTCCATCTATACAGTACATATATATACAGGACCCCCTACTCCATCTATACAGTACATGTATACAGGGCCCCCTACTCCATCTATACAGTACATGTATACAGGACCCCCTACTCCATCTATACAGTACATGTATATACAGGGCCCCCTACTCCATCTATACACTACATGTATACAGGACCCCCTACTCCATCTATACAGTACATGTATACAGGACCCCCTACTCCATCTATACAGTACAGGTATACAGGGCCCCCCTACTCCATCTATACAGTACATGTATATACAGGACCCCCTACTCCATCTATACAGTACATGTATATACAGGACCCCCTACTCCATCTATACAGTACATGTATATACAGGACCCCCTACTCCATCTATACAGTACATGTATATACAGGACCCCCTACTTCATCTATACAGTACATGTATACAGGACCCCCTACTCCATCTATACAGTACATATATATACAGGGCCCCCTACTCCATCTATACTGTACATGTATATACAAGACCCCCTACTCCATCTATACAGTACATGTATATACAGGACCCCCTACTCCATCTATACAGGACATGTATATACAGGACCCCCTACTCCATCTATACAGTACATGTATACAGGACCCCCTACTCCATCTATACAGTACATGTATACAGGCCCCCTACTCCATCTATACAGTACATGTATATACAGGGCCCCCTACTCCATCTATACAGTACATGTATACAGGGCCCCCTACTCCATCTATACAGTACATGTATATACAGGACCCCCTACTCCATCTATACAGTACATGTATATACAGGGCCCCCTACTCCATCTATACAGTACATGTATACAGGGCCCCCTACTCAATCTATACAGTACATGTATATACAGGACCCCCTACTCCATCTATACAGTACATATATATACAGGGCCCCCTACTCCATCTATACAGTACATGTATATACAGGACCCCCTACTCCTTCTATACAGTACATGTATATACAGGGCCCCCTACTCCCTCTATACAGTACATGTATATACAGGACCCCCTACATGTATATACAGGGCCCCCTACTCCATCTATACAGTACATGTATATACAGGACCCCCTACTCCATCTATACAGTACATGTATACAGGACCCCCTACTCCATCTATACAGTACATGTATATACAGGGCCCTCTACTCCATCTATACAGTACATGTATATACAGGACCCCCTACTCCATCTATACAGTACATGTATACAGGGCCCCCTACTCCATCTATACAGTACATGTATACAGGACCCCCTACTCCATGTATATAGTACATGTATATACAGAAACCCCTACTCCATCTATACAGTACAGGTATACAGGACCCCCTACTCCATATATACAGGACCCCCTACTCCATATATACAGTACATGTATATACAGGGCACTACAGGACAGGTATACCAAACTGTGACTGGGTAACACCGCCACACCAGACCTGACCAATACCGCCACACTGTCACTGGGTAACACCTCCATACCAGACCTGACCAATACCGCCACACTGTGACTGGGTAACACTGCCACACCAGACCTGACCAATACCGCCAAACTGTGACTGGATAACACTGCCATACCAGACCTGACCAATATCGCCATACTGTGACTGGATAACACTGCCATACCAGACCTGACCAATACCGCCATACTGTGACTGGATAACACAGCCACACCAGACCTGACCAATACCGCCATACTGTGACTGGATAACACCGCCATACCAGTCATGACCAATACCGACACACTGTGACTGAATAACACTGCCATACCAGACCTGACCAATACCGCCATACTGTGACTGGAAAACACCGCTATACCAGACCAATACCGCCATACCCCCCTCGAAAAGACACCAGATTTTCTGGCAAGTCTGAACAGGAGGGTACTGCCCCTCTGCAAGGTGCTACCCTACACACCAGACCATGGGTGCCTAATGGTAAATACGACCCTGCAGGTATACAGGACACTGACACTTTATACCCGGGCTGCGCCGGGTACATTTTCTAGTACAGTATATATAGGACACTGCCTGGGTATATACGGTATATATAGGACACGGCCCCGGGTATATACAGTATATATAGGACACAGCCCCGGGTATATATAGTATATATAGGACACAGCCCCGGGTATATACAGTATATATAGGACACAGCTCCGGGTATATACGGTATATATAGGACACTGCCCGGGTATATACAGTATATATAGGACACAGCCCGGGTATATACAGTATATATAGGACACAGCCCCGGGTATATACAGTATATATAGGACACAGCCCCGGGTATATACAGTATATATAGGACACAGCCCGGGTATATACAGTATATATAGGACACTGCCCGGGTATATACGGTATATATAGGACACGGCCCCGGGTATATACAGTATGTATAGGACACTGCCCGGGTATATACGGTATATATAGGACACAGCCCGGGTATATACAGTATATATAGGACACAGCCCCGGGTATATACGGTATATATAGTGCAGAGCCCGGGTATATACGGTATATATAGGACACAGCCCGGGTATATACGGTATATATAGGAGACAGCCCCGGGTATATACGGTATATATAGGACACAGCCCCAGGTATATATAGGACACAGCCCCGGGTATATACAGTATATATAGGACACAGCCCCGGGTATATACAGTATATATAGGACACAGCCCCGGGTATATACAGTATATATAGGACACAGCCCGGGTATATACAGTATATATAGGACACAGCCCCGGGTATATATAGTATATATAGAACACAGCCCGGGGTATATACAGTATATATAGGACACAGCCCCGGGTATATACGGTATATACAGGACACAGCCCGGGGTATATACAGTATATATAGGACACAGCCCGGGTATATACGGTATATATAGGACACAGCCCGGGTATATACAGTATATATAGGACACAGCCCGGGTATATACAGTATATATAGGACACAGCCCCGGGTATATATAGTATATATAGAACACAGCCCGGGGTATATACAGTATATATAGGACACAGCCCGGGTATATACAGTATATATAGGACACAGCCCGGGTATATACAGTATATATAGGACACAGCCCCGGGTATATATAGTATATATAGAACACAGCCCGGGGTATATACAGTATATATAGGACACAGCCCCGGGTATATACGGTATATACAGGACACAGCCCGGGGTATATACAGTATATATAGGACACAGCCCGGGTATATACGGTATATATAGGACACAGCCCGGGGTATATACAGTATATATAGGACACAGCCCGGGTATATACGGTATATATAGGACACAGCCCAGGTATATACAGTATATATAGGACACAGCCCCGGGTATATACGGTATATATAGGACACAGCCCGGGGTATATACGGTATATATAGGACACAGCCCGGGTATATACAGTATATATAGGACACAGCCCGGGTATATACGGTATATATAGGACACAGCCCCGGGTATATACAGTATATATAGGACACAGCCCGGGTATATACAGTATATATAGGACACAGCCTCGGGTATATACAGTATATATAGGACACAGCCCGGGTATATACGGTATATATAGGACACAGCCCCGGGTATATACAGTATATATAGGACACAGCCCCGGGTATATACAGTATATATAGGACACAGCCCCGGGTATATACAGTATATATAGGACACAGCCCCGGGGTATATACAGTATATATAGGACACAGGCCCCGGGTATATACGGTATATATAGGACACAGCCCAGGTATATACAGTATATATAGGACACAGCCCCGGGTATATACGGTATATCTAGGACACAGCCCGGGGTATATACGGTATATATAGGACACAGCCCGGGTATATACAGTATATATAGGACACAGCCCCGGGGTTATATATAGTATATATAGGACACAGCCCGGGGTATATACGGTATATATAGGACACAGCCGGGGTATATACAGTATATATAGGACACAGCCCCGGGTATATTACAGTATATTATAGGACACAGCCCCGGGTAATACAGTATATATAGGAACACAGCCCCGGGTATAGTACAGTATATATAGGACACAGCCCCGGGTATATACAGTATATATAGGACACAAGCCCGCGGGGTATATACAGTATATATAGGACACAGCCCATGTATATACAGTATATATAGGACACTGGCCCCGGGTATATACGGTATATATAGGACACAGCCCGGGTATATACAGTACTATAGAGGACACAGCCCGGGGTATATACAGTATATATAGGACACAGCCCCGGGGTATATACGGTATTATATAGGACACAGCCCGGGGTATACAGTATATATAGGACACAGCCCCATGGTATAACAGTATATATAGGGACACAGCCCGGGTATATACAGTATATATAGGACACCAAGCCCCGGGTTGGTATATACGGTATATATAGGACACAGCCCCGGGTATATACAGTATATATAGGACACAGCCCCGGGTATATACAGTATATATAGGACACTGCCCCGGGTATATACAGTATATATAGGACACAGCCCCGGGTATATACAGTATATATAGGACACGGCCCCGGGTATATACGGTATATATAGGACACGGCCCCGGGTATATACAGTATATATAGGACACAGCCCGGGGAATATACAGTATATATAGGACACAGCCCCGGGTATATACGGTATATATAGGACACAGCCCCGGGTATATACAGTATATATAGGACACAGCCCCGGGTATATACGGTATATATAGGACACAGCCCCGGGTATATACAGTATATATAGGACACAGCCCGGGTATATACAGTATATATAGGACACAGCCCCAGGTATATACAGTATATATAGGACACAGCCCGGGTATATACAGTATATATAGGACACAGCCCGGGTATATACAGTATATATAGGACACAGTCCGGGTATATACAGTATATATAGGACACAGTCCGGGTATATACAGTATATATAGGACACAGCTCCGGGTATATACGGTATATATAGGACACAGCCCAGGTATATACGGTATATATAGGACACAGCCCCAGGTATATACAGTATATATAGGACACAGCCCCGGGTATATACAGTATGTATAGGACACTGCCCGGGTATATACGGTATATATAGGACACAGCCCCGGGTATATACAGTATATATAGGACACAGCCCGGGGTATATACGGTATATATAGGACACAGCCCCAGGTATATACGGTATATATAGGACACAGCCCCGGGTATATACAGTATATATAGGACACTAGAGCCCCGGGTATATACAGTATATATAGGACACAGCCCCGGGTATATACAGTATATATAGGACACAGCCCCCGGGTATATACAGTATATATAGGACACAGCCCGGGTATATACAGTATATATAGGACACAGCTCCGGGTATATACAGTATATATAGGACACAGCCCCGGGTATATACGGTATATACAGGACACAGCCCCGGGTATATACGGTATATATAGGACACAGCCCCGGGTATATACAGTATATATAGGACACAGCCCCGGGTATATACAGTATATATAGGACACAGCCTCGGGTATATACAGTATATATAGGACACAGGCCCGGGGTATATACGGTATATATAGGACACAGCCCCGGGTATATACAGGTATATCTAGGACACAGCCCCGGGTATATACAGTATATATAGGGACACAGCCCCGGGTATATACAGTATATATAGGACACAGCCCCGGGTATATACAGTATATATAGGACACAGCCCCGGGTATTATACAGGTATATATAGGACACAGCCCAGGGTATATACAGGTATATATAGGACACAGCCCGGGTAGTATACGGTATATATAGGACACAGCCCAGGGTATATACGGTATATATAGGACACAGCCCGGGGTATATACTGGTATATATAGGACACAGCCCCGGGTATATACAGTATATATAGGACACAGCCCCGGGTATATACAGTGTATATATAGGACACAGCCCCGGGTATATACAGTGTATATATAGGACACAGCCCGGGTATATACGGTATATATAGGACACAGCCCCGGGTATATACAGTATATATAGGACACAGCCCCGGGTATATACAGTATATATAGGACACAGCCCGGGTATATACAGTATATATAGGACACAGCCCCGGGTATATACAGTATATTATAGGACACAGCTCCGGGTATATATACGGTATATATAGGACACAGCCCCGGGTATATACAGTTAATATATAGTGACAGCAGCCCGGGTATATACAGTATATATAGGACACAGCCCGGGTATATACGGTATATATAGGACACAGGCCCCGAGGTATATACAGTATATATAGGACACAGCCCGGGTATAATACAGTATATATAGGACACAGCCCGGGTATATACAGGTATATATAGGACACAGCCCCGGGTATATACAGTATATATAGGACACAGCCCGGGTATATACAGTATATATAGGACACAGCCCGGGTATATACGGTATATATAGGACACAGCCCGGGTATATACGGTATATATAGGACACAGCCCCGGGTATATACGGTATATATATAGGACACAGCCCGGGTATATACAGTATATATAGGACACAGCCCGGGTATATACGGTATATATAGGACACAGCCCCGGGTATATACAGTATATATAGGATACAGCCCGGGGTATATACAGTATATATAGGACACAGCCCGGGTATATACAGTATATATAGGACACAGCCCGGGTATATACGGTATATATAGGACACAGCCCAGGTATATACGGTATATATAGGACACAGCCCCGGGTATATACAGTATATATAGGACACAGCCCCGGGTATATACAGTATATATAGGACACAGCCCCGGGTATATACAGTATATATAGGACACAGCCCGGGGTATATACAGTATATATAGGACACAGCCCCGGGTATATACGGTATATATAGGACACAGCCCGGGTATATACAGTATATATAGGACACAAGTCCCCGGGTATATACAGTATATATAGGACACAGCCCGGGTATATACAGGTATATATAGGACACATGCCACGGGTATATACAGTATATATAGGACACAGCCCCGGGTATATACAGTATATATAGGAACACCAGCCCCGGGTATATACAGTATATATAGGACACCCGCCCCGGGTATATACGGTATATATAGGACACAGGCCCCGGGTTATATACAGTATATATAGGACACCAGCCCGGGTATATACAGTATATATAGGACACAGCCCCGGGTATATACGGTATATATAGGACACAGCTCCGGGTATATACAGTATATATAGGACACAGCCCCGGGTATATACGGTATATATAGGACACAGCCCGGGTATATACGGTATATATAGGACACAGCCCGGGTATATACAGTATATATAGGACACAGCCCCGGGTATATACAGTATATATAGGATACAGCCCGGGGTATATACAGTATATATAGGACACAGCCCCGGGTATATACGGTATATATAGGACACAGCCCGGGGTATATACAGTATATATAGGACACAGCCCGGGTATATACAGTATATATAGGACACAGCCCCGGGTATATACAGTATATATAGGACACAGCCCGGGTATATACAGTATATATAGGACACAGCCCAGGTATATACGGTATATATAGGACACAGCCCTGGGTATATACGGTATATATAGGACACAGCCCCAGGTATATACGGTATATATAGGACACAGCCCGGGGTATATACGGTATATATAGGACACAGCCCCGGGTATATACGGTATATATAGGACACAGCCCGGGGTATATACGGTATATATAGGACACGGCCCGGGTATATACAGTATATATAGGACACAGCCCCGGGTATATACGGTATATATAGGACACAGCCCCGGGTATATACGGTATATATAGGACACAGCCCCGGGTATATACGGTATATATAGTGCAGAGCCCGGGTATATACGGTATATATAGGACACAGCCCCGGGTATATACAGTATATATAGGACACAGCTCCGGGTATATATACTATATACAGGACACAGCCCCGGGTATATACAGTATATATAGGACACAGCCCAGGTATATACAGTATATATAGGACACAGCCCGGGTATATACAGTATATATAGGATACAGCCCCGGGTATATACAGTATATATAGGACACAGCCCGGGTATATACAGTATATATAGGACACAGCCCCGGGTATATACGGTATATATAGGACACAGCCCAGGTATATACAGTATATATAGGACACAGCCCCGGGTATATACAGTATATATAGGACACAGCCCGGGTATATACGGTATATATAGGACACAGCCCCGGGTATATACAGTATATATAGGACACAGCCCGGGTATATACAGTATATATAGGACACAGCCTCGGGTATATACAGTATATATAGGACACAGCCCGGGTATATACGGTATATATAGGACACAGCCCCGGGTATATACAGTATATATAGGACACAGCCCCGGGTATATACAGTATATATAGGACACAGCCCCGGGTATATACAGTATATATAGGACACAGCCCCGGGGTATATACAGTATATATAGGACACAGCCCCGGGTATATACGGTATATATAGGACACAGCCCAGGTATATACAGTATATATAGGACACAGCCCCGGGTATATACGGTATATATAGGACACAGCCCGGGGTATATACGGTATATATAGGACACAGCCCGGGGTATATACAGTATATATAGGACACAGCCCCGGGTATATATAGTATATATAGGACACAGCCCGGGGTATATACGGTATATATAGGACACAGCCCGGGGTATATACAGTATATATAGGACACAGCCCCGGGTATATACAGTATATATAGGACACAGCCCCGGGTATATACAGTATATATAGGACACAGCCCCGGGTATATACAGTATATATAGGACACAGCCCCGGGGTATATACAGTATATATAGGACACAGCCCAGGTATATACAGTATATATAGGACACGGCCCCGGGTATATACGGTATATATAGGACACAGCCCGGGTATATACAGTATATATAGGACACAGCCCCGGGGTATATACAGTATATATAGGACACAGCCCCGGGTATATACGGTATATATAGGACACAGCCCGGGGTATATACAGTATATATAGGACACAGCCCCAGGTATATACAGTATATATAGGACACAGCCCGGGTATATACAGTATATATAGGACACAGCCCCGGGTTGGTATATACGGTATATATAGGACACAGCCCCGGGTATATACAGTATATATAGGACACAGCCCGGGTATATACAGTATATATAGGACACTGCCCCGGGTATATACAGTATATATAGGACACAGCCCCGGGTATATACAGTATATATAGGACACGGCCCCGGGTATATACGGTATATATAGGACACGGCCCCGGGTATATACAGTATATATAGGACACAGCCCCGGAGATATACGAGTATATATAGGGACCACAGCCCCGGGTATATACAGTATATATAGGACACTGAGCCCGGGTATATACAGTATACTACTAGGACACAGCCCGGGTATATACGGTATATATAGACACAGCCCGGGTATATACGGTATATATAGGACACAGCCCCGGTATATACGTATATATAGGACACAGCCCGGGTATATACAGTATATATAGGACACAGCCCCGGGTATTATACAGTATATATATGACACAGCCCCGGGTATATACAGTATATATAGGACACGAGCTCCGGGTATATACAGTATATATAGGGACACAGCCAGGGTTATATACGTATATATAGGACACAGCCCCGGGTATATACAGTATATATAGGACACGAGCCCAGGGTATATTACGGTTATATATAGGGACACAGCCCCGGGTATATACAGTAGATATAGGCACAGCCTCGGGTATATACGGTATATATAGGACACAGCCCCGGGTATATACGGTATATATAGGACACAGCCCCGGGTATATACAGTATATATAGGACACAGCCCGGGGTATATACGGTATATATAGGACACAGCCCCAGGTATATACGGTATATATAGGACACAGCCCGGGTATATACAGTATATATAGGACACAGCCCCGGGTATATACAGTATATATAGGACACAGCCCGGGTATATACAGTATATATAGGACACAGCCCCGGGTATATACAGTATATATAGGACACAGCCCCGGGTATATACAGTATATATAGGACACAGCTCCGGGTATATACAGTATATATAGGACACAGCCCCGGGTATATACGGTATATACAGGACACAGCCCCGGGTATATACGGTATATATAGGACACAGCCCCGGGTATATACAGTATATATAGGACACAGCCCCGGGTATATACAGTATATATAGGACACAGCTCCGGGTATATACAGTATATATAGGACACAGCCCCGGGTATATACGGTATATACAGGACACAGCCCCGGGTATATACGGTATATATAGGACACAGCCCCGGGTATATACAGTATATATAGGACACAGCCCCGGGTATATACAGTATATATAGGACACAGCCCGGGTATATACAGTATATATAGGACACAGCCCCGGGTATATACAGTATATATAGGACACAGCCCCGGGTATATACAGTATATATAGGACACAGCTCCGGGTATATACAGTATATATAGGACACAGCCCCGGGTATATACGGTATATACAGGACACAGCCCCGGGTATATACGGTATATATAGGACACAGCCCCGGGTATATACAGTATATATAGGACACAGCCCCGGGTATATACAGTGTATATATAGGACACAGCCCCGGGTATATACAGTGTATATATAGGACACAGCCCGGGTATATACAGTGTATATAGGACAAAGCCCGGGTATATACAGTATATATAGGACACAGCCCCGGGTATATACAGTATATATAGGACACAGCCCGGGTATATACAGTATATATAGGACACAGCCCGGGTATATACAGTATATATAGGACACAGCTCCGGGTATATATACGGTATATATAGGACACAGCCCCGGGTATATACGGTATATATAGTGCAGAGCCCGGGTATATACAGTATATATAGGACACAGCCCCGGGTATATACGGTATATATAGGACACAGCCCCAGGTATATACAGTATATATAGGACACAGCCCGGGTATATACAGTATATATAGGACACAGCCCCGGGTATATATAGGACACAGCCCCGGGTATATACAGTATATATAGGACACAGCCCGGGTATATACAGTATATATAGGACACAGCCCGGGTATATACGGTATATATAGGACACAGCCCGGGTATATACGGTATATATAGGACACAGCCCCGGGTATATACGGTATATATATAGGACACAGCCCGGGTATATACAGTATATATAGGACACAGCCCGGGTATATACGGTATATATAGGACACAGCCCCGGGTATATACAGTATATATAGGATACAGCCCGGGGTATATACAGTATATATAGGACACAGCCCGGGTATATACAGTATATATAGGGACACAGCCCGGGTAATATACGGTATATATAGGGACACAGCCCCAGTATATACGGTATATATAGGAACACAGCCCCCGGGTTATATACAGTATATATAGGACACAGCCCCGGGTATATTACAGATATATAGGACACAGCCCCGGGTATATACAGTATATATAGGACACAGCCCGGGGTATATACAGTATATATAGGACACAGCCCCGGGTATATACGGTATATATAGGACACAGCCCGGGTATATACAGTATATATAGGACACAGCCCCGGGTATATACAGTATATATAGGACACAGCCCCGGGTATATACAGTATATATAGGACACGGCCCCGGGTATATACAGTATATATAGGACACAGCCCGGGTATATACAGTATATATAGGACACAGCCCCGGGTATATACAGTATATATAGGACACGGCCCCGGGTA
>NC_091464.1:905000-949658 GCF_027789765.1 Dendropsophus ebraccatus | reverse complement strand
CTGGAGAGGCTCAGGATGGGACAGATGTGACAGCGGCTTCTGCACAGTTACATAGCCGGCACTAGCGTTCGCTGTGTGCGGCTATAACTTATCCCTGCAGTGAGCGGAGGAAGGGGCGGGCGGAGGAGGAGGAAGTGACGCCAGGGGGCAGGGGGCTGTACTCAGAGAACATGGCCTCTGCTAGCCGCCGGCTGTGTTCTCTGCTCTATACTTTATGTTAAGCTGCGTTATTAGGCAGCTTAAAGTGTAACTCTCATTTCAGGGTCATTTTTTTGAAAACATTAAATATCAACAGTTCAAGCGATTTTAAGAAACTCTGTAATAGGTTTTATGTACTGAAAGAGTTAACTTGTGGACTAAAAAAGCAATCTCCCAGCCTCCCCCCTCGCTTCAGAAGAAGCAGGATTTCTCTGTCCATTATGTGTCTATGGAGAGGGGAGGGGCTGTTAGGAGTGAGTGAGCACGGAGCAGTCCTGCACAGCCCAACACCCTGCAATCTTCTCTCAGTAAGTTCATAGATAAGCACTGACTTTCTGACCCCAGAATCCTGCGGTTTTAGGTTGCCCAGAGAGTCTACAAACAGCTGACCTTCATGTCACCTCTTTCCTGCTCCCTCATCTCCCTCGGCCCCTCCCCCCTCCATAGTCTTACAATGGAGAGAGCAGAGCCGTCTTCACTGGCTTCTCTGTAATGAAGACGTGTTTGCCTGATAATCCACAGATAAGAAGTCAGGGGGGGAGGCTGGGAGATTGCTTCTTGAGGACAGAAGGAGGCTTTTTTGGCTGATAAAACCTATTACAGAGTTTCTTAAAGGACAACTCCCGCGCTAAGGAAAAAAATCAAAAACCAATCAGAAACCTAGCTTTTATACTTATTATCCCTCCTGAGCTGTCACTGTTTGAATTTCCCACCGTCTTTGTACCTTCTGATTTCTAGTCTTGTTCTTCATTTCTTCCTTGCTTCCTGGTTTCAGCTTCCCATGATGCACTTTGGCTGCTGTGACACAGCAAGTGCCTGCCCCTCCATTCACTACAACTCCCATCATACACTACACATGACCCCCTCTCTGGCTCTCTTCAGTCAGGCTGCTATATACACACACACATACTGTCACCTCACTGTAGTGTACATTCTGCAGGATTAGGTCAGGGCAGCAGGGGAGAGATAAGACGGGGTCTGTGTAGCTGACCTGCCGGGAGTGAGGAGAAAGATAAGCAAGTGACATCACTCACTCACTGAGTCCACTAGGCAGCTGGAGGGAGTATGGGGGAGGGGGTCCTGTAGCTGGTTATGTGGCGGGAGTCAGTCACCAGTCATTATTGAGTTGCAGAATGACAGATGGCTTACAGTTGCTCAGGCAGGGGAGGGGGAGGCTGGTGTGACAGGACCTAGACCCGCCCTCCTGCTGATGACTCATCGTCACTAGAAGGAGCTGATAGAGGAGCCTGGTGACGACAGTAATTAGGTATGAAGGAGTTTCTTACACTTCCTGGTGGGGGGTGGAGGGGGGAAAAGACAGGGAAGGAGGACAGACAGGTGACTGAAGTATATTACAGTGTTATATAACTTTTGTAATGTGCTTCAATTACTGGGAAAAAGTTTTTCATGGGAGTTGTCCTTTAAAAACACTTATACTACTGATTTCTGCAATAAAAAAAAACATGACAGTTACGCTTTAATATAAAGTATCGATACCAGGAAATCCTGGTACCGAATCGTTTTTTTTGCCCGAAATATCGATAGTAGTATCGATATTTCGGTGCATCGTGCATCCCTACCCCCACTGTCAGGTCAGTACGAACCAATTTATGTTCCTCTAATTTTATTACTTTAAAAATAAAGTCCCCATTATTTAAAATAAATAAAAACTTGCCCAGCTCCCTTTTTTTCCATCTCTCCGGCTGTCTGGCTGGGGGGGGAGGGGCAGTGATCTGTAGATTTATTTAGTACCATGTTTTTATGTGGTACTGAACTGGGTGGTTTCTGCGCTTGCTGTGTTTACTGTGCGTGATCAGGAAGGTGACAGGTAGTATGGACAATAACACTTCAGCTGCCAGGGATGGGGGTTGTAGTCATGTAACACACACTTCAGATATCAGGGGGGTGATGGGGGTACTAGTCATGTAACACACACCAGCTATCAGGGGAGGCTGGTGATTGTAGTCACATAACACACGTCTGCTATCGGGGGACAATGGGGGTAGTAGTCACGTAACACACATGTCTATTGGGGGAGGATGGGGGTTGTAGTCATATAACACACACCTGCTATCAGGGGGAGGATGGGGGTTGTAGTCATGTAAAACACCAGCCAGCAGGGGGATGATTGTAGTTGCATTATTTGTCAGGGCATGCTGACCACTTACCCAGCAGGGTGACCTGGATTTGGGCGGCAGGTTAATCTGAAGGCTACAACCTCCGCCCCCCTTCCCTTCCCTTCCCACATTGTTAATGTCTGCAGCGGGAGTTTCCTGACTGCCCCGGCCTCCCGCCCCTCCTCACACTCCTGCCGCCCCCACCTCTACATTCCATCCAGATGTAGTGGCCGCATCTCCTCCAGCCTTCTCCTCTGCCCGCAGTCGTTAGCAGCAGAGGTCTGCTACACACAGTAGCCGGCCCCTGCTGTATATGGAGCAGGCTCCGGACGGGGTAATACCGCTGTCTGTGTGACAGCGGCATCTACATTGTATAATAGCCGAGACAAGCAATCGTTATGTGCCGGCTATTTGAATTTGGCGCCGATGGGGGAAGAGTGTGCGCGGGCCGAGGAGATGACAGGTGGGAGCAGGGGGCGGCACACAGAGGACATGGCCGGCAGTTCTCTGCACTATTACTTTATGTAAACTGCATAATAGCACCGTTTAACATAAAGTATCGATACCAGGAAATCCTGGTATTCAACCGTTTTTTGGCCTGGAATATTGATAGTAGTATCGATATTTCGGTGAATCGTGCATCACTAGTCCAGACCTAAAATCATTGGCCGCTAATCGCACTTCACAACGTGTAATAGTGATACATGGCTACGTGTAATAGTGACACATGGCTACGTGTAATAGTGATAATAGTGATACATGTGTAATAGTGACACATGGCTACGTATAATAGTGATACATGGCTACGTGTAATAGTGATACATGGCTCCGTGTAATAGTGATACATGACTACGTGTAATAGTGATACATGGCTGCGTGTAATAGTGACACATGGCTCCGTGTAATAGTGATACATGGCTACGTGTAATAGTGATACATGGCTACGTGTAATAGTGACACATGGCTACGTGTAATAGTGATACATGGCTACGTGTAATAGTGATACATGGCTACGTGTAATAGTGATACATGGCTCCGTGTAATAGTGACACATGGCTCCGTGTAATAGTGACACATGGCTCCGTGTAATAGTGATACATGGCTCCGTGTAATAGTGATACATGGCTACGTGTAATAGTGATACATGGCTACGTGTAATAGTGATACATGGCTACGTGTAATAGTGATACATGGCTACGTGTAATAGGGATACTACGTGTAATAGTGATACATGGCTACGTGTAATAGTGACACATGGCTATGTCTAATAGTGACACATGGCTACGTATAATAGTGACACATGGCTACGTATAATAGTGACACATGGCTCCGTGTAATAGTGACACATGGCTCCGTGTAATAGTGACACATGGCTCCGAGTAATAGTGACACATGGCTCCGTGTAATAGTGATACATGGCTACATGTAATAGTGACACATGGCTACGTGTAATAGTGACACATGGCTACGTGTAATAGTGACACATGGCTACGTGTAATAGTGATACATGGCTACATGTAATAGTGACACATGGCTACGTGTAATAGTGATACATGGCTACGTGTAATAGTGATACATGGCTACGTGTAATAGTGATACATGGCACCGTGTAATAGTGATACATGGCTACGTGTAATAGTGATACATGGCTCCGTGTAATAGTGACACATGGCTCCGTATAACAGTGACACTACGTGTAATAGTGATACATGGCTCCGTGTAATAGTGATACTTGGCTACGTGTAATAGTGATACTTGGCTACGTGTAATAGTGATACATGGCTACGTGTAATAGTGATACATGGCTCCGTGTAATAGTGATACATGGCTACGTGTAATAGTGATACATGGCTACGTGTAATAGTGATACATGGCTACGTGTAATAGTGACACATGGCTACGTGTAATAGTGACACATGGCTACGTGTAATAGTGATACATGGCTACGTGTAATAGTGATACATGACTACGTGTAATAGTGATACATGGCTCCGTGTAATAGTGATACATGGCTCCGTGTAATAGTGATACATGGCTACGTGTAATAGTGATACATGGCTCCGTGTAATAGTGACACATGGCTCCGTGTAATAGTGACACATGGCTACGTGTAATAGTGATACATGGCTACGTGTAATAGTGACACATGGCTCCGTATAATAGTGACACTATGTGTAATAGTGATACATGGCTACGTGTAATAGTGATACATGGCTCCGTGTAATAGTGACACATGGCTCCGTGTAATAGTGACACATGGCTCCGTGTAATAGTGATACATGGCTACGTGTAATAGTGATACATGGCTCCGTGTAATAGTGATACATGGCTACGTGTAATAGTGATACATGGCTCCGTGTAATAGTGATACATGGCTACGTGTAATAGTGACACATGGCTACGTGTAATAGTGACACATGGCTCCGTGTAATAGTGATACTTGGCTACGTGTAATAGTGATACTTGGCTACGTGTAATAGTGATACATGGCTACGTGTAATAGTGATACATGGCTCCGTGTAATAGTGATACATGGCTATGTGTAATAGTGATACATGGCTCCGTGTAATAGTGATACATGGCTATGTGTAATAGTGATACATGGCTACGTGTAATAGTGATACATGGCTACGTGTAATAGTGATACATGGCTACGTGTAATAGTGATACATGGCTACGTGTAATAGTGACACATGGCTACGTGTAATAGTGATACATGGCTACGTGTAATAGTGATACTACGTGTAATAGTGATACATGGCTCTGTGTAATAGTGATACATGGCTACGTGTAATAGTGATACTACGTGTAATAGTGATACATGGCTCTGTGTAATAGTGATACATGGCTACGTGTAATAGTGATACATGGCTACGTGTAATAGTGATACATGGCTACGTGTAATAGTGATACATGGCTACGTGTAATAGTGATACATGGCTACGTGTAATAGTGATACATGGCTCCGTGTAATAGTCACACATGGCTACGTGTAATAGTGATACATGGCTACGTGTAATAGTGATACATGGCTACGTGTAATAGTGACACATGGCTCAGTGTAATAGTGATACACGGCTATGTGTAATAGTGATACACGGCTACGTGTAATAGTGATACATGGCTACGTGTAATAGTGATACATGGCTCCGTGTAATAGTGACACATGGCTACGTGTAATAGTGATACTACGTGTAATAGTGATACATGGCTACGTGTAATAGTGATACATGGCTCCGTGTAATAGTGATACATGGCTATGTGTAATAGTGATACATGGCTATGTGTAATAGTGATACATGGCTACGTGTAATAGTGACACATGGCTACGTGTAATAGTGATACATGGCTCCGTGTAATAGTGATACATGGCTCCGTGTAATAGTGATACATGGCTACGTGTAATAGTGATACATGGCTACGTGTAATAGTGATACATGGCTACGTGTAATAGTGATACATGGCTACGTGTAATAGTGATACATGGCTACGTGTAATAGTGATACATGGCTACGTGTAATAGTGATACATGGCTATGTGTAGTAGTGATACATGGCTCTGTGTAATAGTGATACATGGCTACGTGTAATAGTGACACATGGCTACGTGTAATAGTGACACATGGCTACGTGTAATAGTGATACATGGCTACGTGTAATAGTGACACATGGCTCCGTGTAATAGTGATATATGGCTATGTGTAATAGTGATACATGGCTACGTGTAATAGTGACACATGGCTCCGTGTAATAGTGATACATGGCTACGTGTAATAGTGATACATGGCTACGTGTAATAGTGATACATGGCTACGTGTAATAGTGATACATGGCTACGTGTAATAGTGATACATGGCTACGTGTAATAGTGATACATGGCTACGTGTAATAGTGATACATGGCTGCGTGTAATAGTGATACATGGCTACGTGTAATAGTGATACATGGCTACGTGTAATAGTGACACATGGCTACGTGTAATAGTGACACATGGCTCCGTGTAATAGTGATACATGGCTACGTGTAATAGTGATACATGGCTCTGTGTAATAGTGATACATGGCTCTGTGTAATAGTGATACATGTCTCCGTGTAATAGTGATACATGGCTCCGTGTAATAGTGACACATGGCTACGTGTAATAGTGATACATGGCTACGTGTAATAGTGATACATGGCTCCGTGTAATAGTGATACTACGTGTAATAGTGACACATGGCTACGTGTAATAGTGATACATGGCTACGTGTAATAGTGATACATGGCTCCGTGTAATAGTGACACATGGCTACGTGTAATAGTGACACATGGCTACGTGTAATAGTGATACATGGCTACTTGTAATAGTGACACATGGCTACGTGTAATAGTGACACATGGCTACGTGTAATAGTGATACATGGCTACGTGTAATAGTGACACATGGCTACGTGTAATAGTGACACGTGGCTGTGTGCGGTGGTGCGGTGGTGACACGTGGCTGCGTGTAGTGGTGCGGTGGTGACACGTGGCTGCGTGCGGTGGTGCGGTGGTGACACGTGGCTGCGTGTGGTGGCGCGGTAGTGACACGTGGCTGCGTGCGGTGGTGCGGTGGTGACACGTGGCTGCGTGCGGTGGTGCGGTAGTGACACGTGGCTGCGTGTGGTGGTGCGGTAGTGACACGTGGCTGCGTGTGGTGGTGCGGTAGTGACACATGGCTGCGTGCGGTGGTGCGGTGGTGACACGTGGCTGCGTGCGGTGGTGCGGTGGTGACACGTGACTACACTCCCCGCAGCTGCCAGTACAGCCGCTCTCTGAGGTGACAGACGGCTCAGCCTGGCTCCTTTGCAGTCGCCGGTGGTCACACTGCTTCTGCTAGGCCTCAGGCACCTCCTGCGATCTTTGGCTGAGAGCGTCTCGTCCTCTGGGGGACACGTGCAGTATCAGTGATAGGTTGTGCTATGTCATGTGACACTCTCCAGCACGCTCCACCTCATTGCTCACCTGTATGGGCATCCTGAGGACGCCTGGGGGGGGGGGGGTCAGGCCGGCTGCAGCCTGTTCTGGAGCCGGGACGTTACTTCTCTCATATCCACGTCCAATGATCAGGGTTTTGTTCACTTTTACATTCATATTGCATCTTACCATCTGTATTCATTGTATCTTTTATAACTGTAGGGTTTGGTGATTGCCGGATTAGCAGATATGACCAGACCAGCAGAAAAGTTAAGCACCGCTCAATCTGGAGTGCTCACAGCTACTGGTAGGTTGTTATATTAAAGGGGAACTTTTTCTCATAGTGAGTGAGTAACATAGTGAGTAATCTCATAGTGAGTGAGTCATATAGTGTGTAACATAGTGATCTCATAGTAAGTGAGTAACAGTGAGTGATCTCATAGTGAGTGAGTAACATAGTGAGTGATCTCATAGTGAGTGAGTGATATAGTGAGTGATCTCATAGTAAGTGAGTGATATAGTGTGTAACATAGTGAGTGATCTCATAGTAAGTGAGTAACATAGTGAGTGATCTCATAGTAAGTGAGTGATATAGTGTGTAACATAGTGAGTGATCTCATAGTAAGTGAGTAACATAGTGAGTGATCTCATAGTAAGTGAGTGATATAGTGTGTAACATAGTGAGTGATCTCATAGTGAGTGAGTAACATAGTGAGTGATCTCATAGTAAGTGAGTGATATAGTGTGTAACATAGTGATCTCATAGTAAGTGAGTAACAGTGAGTGATCTCATAGTGAGTGAGTAACATAGTGAGTGATCTCATAGTGAGTGAGTGATATAGTGAGTGATCTCATAGTAAGTGAGTAACATAGTGAGTGATCTCATAGTAAGTGAGTAACATAGTGAGTGATCTCATAGTAAGTGAGTAACATAGTGAGTGATCTCATGGTAAGTAAGTAACATAGTGAGTGATCTCATAGTAAGTGAGTAACATAGTGAGTGATCTCAGTGAGTGATATAGTGAGTGATCTCATAGTAAGTGAGTGATATAGTGAGTGATCTCATAGTGAATGATCTCATAGTAAGTGAGTGATATAGTGTGTAACATAGTGAGTGATCTCATAGTGAGTGAGTAACATAGTGAATGATCTCATAGTAAGTGAGTAACATAGTGAGTGATCTCATAGTGAGTGATCTCATAGTGAGTGATCTCATAGTGAGTGATCTCATAGTGAGTGATCTCATAGTGAGTGATCTCATAGTGAGTGATCTCATAGTGAGTGATCTCATAGTAGATGGAACTCAGAGTGGTGATCTCATAGTGAGTGATCTCATAGTGACGTGATCTCTAGTGAGTGATCTCCATAGTGAGTGATCTCATAGGAGTGATCTCATAGTGTAGTTTGATTCTCATAGTGAGTGATCTCATAGTGAGTGATCTCATAGTGAGTGATCTCATAGTGAGTGATCTCATAGTGAGTGATCTCATAGTGAGTGATCTCATAGTAAGTGAGTGATATAGTGTGTAACATAGTGAGTGATCTCATAGTAAGTGAGTGATATAGTGTGTAACATAGTGAGTGATCTCATAGTAAGTGAGTAACATAGTGAGTGATCTCATAGTGAGTGAGTAACATAGTGAGTGATCTCATAGTAAGTGAGTGATATAGTGAGTGATCTCATAGTAAGTGAGTGATATAGTGAGTGATCTCATAGTGAATGATCTCATAGTAAGTGAGTGATATAGTGTGTAACATAGTGAGTGATCTCATAGTGAGTGAGTAACATAGTGAGGATCTCATAGTAAGTGAGTAACATAGTGAGTGATCTCATAGTAAGTGAGTAACATAGTGAGTGATCTCATAGTAAGTGAGTAACATAGTGAGTGATCTCATAGTGAGTGAGTAACATAGTGAGTGATCTCATAGTAAGTGAGTGATATAGTGAGTGATCTCATAGTGAATGATCTCATAGTAAGTGAGTGATATAGTGTGTAACATAGTGAGTGATCTCATAGTGAGTGAGTAACATAGTGAGTGATCTCAGTGAGTGAGTAACATAGTGAGTGATCTCATAGTAAGTGAGTAACATAGTGAGTGATCTCATAGTGAGTGATATAGTGAGTGATCTCATAGTAAGTGAGTGATATAGTGAGTCATCTCATAGTGAATGATCTCATAGTAAGTGAGTGATATAGTGTGTAACATAGTGAGTGATCTCATAGTGAGTGATCTCATAGTGAGTGAGTAACATAGTGAGGATCTCATAGTAAGTGAGTAACATAGTGAGTGATCTCCTAGTAAGTGAGTGATATAGTGAGTAATCTCCTAGTAAGTGAGTAACATAGTGAGTGATCTCATAGTAAGTGTGTAACATAGTGAGTGATCTCATAGTGAGTGATATAGTGAGTGATCTCATAGTGAATGATCTCATAGTAAGTGAGTGATATAGTGTGTAACATAGTGATCTCATAGTAAGTGAGTAACATAGTGAGTGATCTCATGGTAAGTAACATAGTGAGTGATCTCCTAGTAAGTGAGTAACATAGTGAGTGATCTCATAGTGAGTGAGTAACATAGTGAGTGATCTCAGTGAGTGAGTAACATAGTAAGTGATCTCATAGTAAGTGAGTAACATAGTGAGTGATCTCATAGTGAGTGATATAGTGAGTGATCTCATAGTAAGTGAGTGATATAGTGAGTCATCTCATAGTGAATGATCTCATAGTAAGTGAGTGATATAGTGTGTAACATAGTGAGTGATCTCATAGTGAGTGATCTCATAGTGAGTGAGTAACATAGTGAGTGATCTCATAGTGAGTGAGTAACATAGTGAGGATCTCATAGTGAGTGAGTAACATAGTGAGGATCTCATAGTAAGTGAGTAACATAGTGAGTGATCTCATAGTAAGTGAGTAACATAGTGAGTGATCTCATAGTAAGTGAGTAACATACTGAGTGATCTCATAGTAAGTGAGTAACATAGTGAGTGATATCCTAGTAAGTGAGTGATATAGTGAGTAATCTCCTAGTAAGTGAGTAACATAGTGAGTGATCTCATAGTAAGTGTGTAACATAGTGAGTGATCTCATAGTGAGTGATATAGTGAGTGATCTCATAGTGAATGATCTCATAGTAAGTGAGTGATATAGTGTGTAACATAGTGAGTGATCTCATAGTGAGTGAGTAACATAGTGAGTGATCTCATAGTGAGTGAGTAACATAGTGAGTGATCTCATAGTGAGTGAGTAACATAGTGAGTGATCTCATAGTAAGTGAGTAACATAGTGAGTGATCTCATAGTGAGTGAGTAACATAGTGAGTGATCTCATAGTAAGTGAGTGATATAGTGAGTGATCTCATAGTGAATGATCTCATAGTAAGTGAGTGATATAGTGTGTAACATAGTGAGTGATCTCATAGTGAGTAACATAGTGAGTGATCTCATAGTAAGTGAGTAACATAGTGAGTGATCTCATAGTAAGTGAGTAACATAGTGAGTGATCTCATAGTGAGTAACATAGTGAGTGATCTCATAGTAAGTGATCTCATAGTGAGTGACATAGTGAGTGATCTCATAGTGAGTGATATAGTGAGTGATCTCATAGTAAGTGATCTCATAGTGAGTGACATAGTGAGTGATCTCATAGTGAGTGATATAGTGAGTAATCTCATAGTAAGTGAGTGATATAGTGAGTGATCTCATAGTAAGTGATCTCATAGTGAGTGATCTCATAGTAAGTGATCTCATAGTGAGTGATCTCATAGTGAGTGATCTCATAGTGAGTGATCTCATAGTGAGTGATCTCATAGTGAGTGATCTCATAGTGAGTGATCTCATAGTGAGTGATCTCATAGTAAGTGATCTCATAGTGAGTGAGTAACATAGTAAGTGATCTCATAGTGAGTGAGTAACATAGTGAGTGATCTCATAGTAAGTGAGTAACATAGTGAGTGATCTCATAGTAAGTGAGTAACATAGTGAGTGATCTCATAGTGAGTGAGTAACATAGTGAGTGATCTCATAGTAAGTGAGTGATATAGTGAGTGATCTCATAGTGAGTGAGTAACATAGTGAGTGATCTCATAGTAAGTGAGTGATATAGTGAGTGATCTCATAGTGAATGATCTCATAGTAAGTGAGTGATATAGTGAGTGATCTCATAGTGAGTGAGTAACATAGTGAGTGATCTCATAGTAAGTGAGTGATATAGTGAGTGATCTCATAGTGAATGATCTCATAGTAAGTGAGTGATATAGTGTGTAACATAGTGAGTGATCTCATAGTGAGTAACATAGTGAGTGATCTCATAGTAAGTGAGTAACATAGTGAGTGATCTCATAGTAAGTGAGTAACATAGTGAGTGATCTCATAGTGAGTAACATAGTGAGTGATCTCATAGTAAGTGATCTCATAGTGAGTGACATAGTGAGTGATCTCATAGTGAGTGATATAGTGAGTGATCTCATAGTAAGTGATCTCATAGTGAGTGACATAGTGAGTGATCTCATAGTGAGTGATATAGTGAGTAATCTCATAGTAAGTGAGTGATATAGTGAGTGATCTCATAGTAAGTGATCTCATAGTGAGTGACATAGTGAGTGATCTCATAGTGAGTGACATAGTGAGTGATCTCATAGTGAGTGACATAGTGAGTGATCTCATAGTGAGTGACATAGTGAGTGATCTCATAGTGAGTGACATAGTGAGTGATCTCATAGTGAGTGACATAGTGAGTGATCTCATAGTGAGTGACATAGTGAGTGATCTTATAGTAAGTGAGTAACATAGTGAGTAATCTCCTAGTAAGTGAGTGATATAGTGAGTGATCTCCTAGTGAGTAATTTAGTAAGTGAGTAATTGGCTATTGGAGTGTGTGGGGACCATTGGGGGGAGGAGTGCGTGGGGACCATTGGGGGGAGGAGTGCGTGGGGACCATTGGGGGGGGGGGAGTGCGTGGGAACCATTGGGGGGGGGGGGGGGGGGGGGGAGTGTGCGTATCCCCTGCTGTGCTGCTGTAGCGTGAGCTGCGGACGTCAGATTCTTTGTCCGTTCATTGTACCCTTTGTACTTCTTCCCTTTCCCAGGGCTGATATGGTCCCGGTATTCTCTGGTCATCATCCCTAAGAACTGGTCTCTCTTTGCTGTGAACTTCTTTGTGGGCTGTGCAGGAGGATCTCAGCTCTTCAGGATATGGCGGTATGTTTTCCGTCTCATCTATGGACCCTCACTAGGATACAATAACCGCTGTTTGTTTCCCAGCTCGCTCTTCCGTTACGTCTCCGCAGATACTTCTGGTCTTTTGTTGGTTTTTTGCTCTTCTTTATGTCTCCGCCTCCACACCTGCCTCTCTGGCCGTTTCTCGTATACACATCGTCGGTCTACGTAGCGTCTAGATTTCCCGATCATGTCCAGTCAGGGTATATGTCAGAGGTGGCCGAGAGGAGTGGGAGGTGGGAGCTACATTTCTCATGTCCGTGTGCTGAGACTTCTCTCTATGGGCTATTGAATGATGGGGCCACAATAACAAAATGGGAAAAGTCATATGCTCAGAAAACTTTCCAAATTATTGGTCGGCTCTCCTCCAACACTGTTCACACTAGGCAGGAGCACGCTGCTATGGCTGAAATTGTAAAAAAACAACAGAAGAAATTGCTCAACTAAATAGAGGTAGAACATAAGTCTTTATTTGACTATATAAGTTGATAAAATGACACAGAATGAAATATGGGATAAAACCAAGCGGGAAGGAAGAGATCAGTGAGGTAAGTAATAGTGTGAGAGTTGGTTAATGGGGTAAGTGTTATTACAACATCCCCCCCTAGTGGTCACTATCTGTATGGAAGCCTAAGCCAAAAAGTCAATTGGAGAAAACTCCTAACTGCAGGGCAAAATAAATTTAAGGAGGGGGGGGTGTATGCAACCCCCCCACAGGCTAATGCCAGAAAGAGTGTCCGTGAAAAAACCAAAGTGGAATCAATAATTACAACTATACACAGAAAAAGTAAGTGAACACAGAGAAGAGCCACACGGACATCTTACCACCCGCCTGGTTAGAAGCAGCCCCCCCCCCCCCAACTGCTAAAAAACTCCCACAAAAATAACGAGTCTCTTGGTTACTATTTGCAATGATTTCTTTTTTCTGTGTTCCAGTTGGGGGAGCGGCTGCCCCTATTAGATCGCGCTCTCCACCTGTCTCACCCAGGTGGTGCAATTATTTTGCAGCTATTAGACGGATCTTGCATGCCCAGAGCATAGGCGCATTACACGCCATGGAGAGGCCATTACAGTGTAGGGTCCGCCCCGAGCATGAGACCACCTTACCGTGGTGGATCGTGGGGCTGCTATTCACTATTGTCATGTCTATGGTGGGTCTGTATCTTGCTGTTGCATTTTCTGTGTTTTTATAGTGTATTGTGCCCTGATGGATGTGTAAGCAGCCGTATGTGCACAGCAGGATGGTAGACGGGGAACTTACCGTATTCATCCCCCAGTGGCAGCAGCTGCATGTGGAGATCCGGCCAGAAGATGCAACAGATCCAGGGAAATGATAGGGGTGGAGCCTAATAAACAAGGGCTACTTACCTCTCCCTGTGCCCCTGCAGTGCTGCCTTTCCTCTCTTGGGCCTCTTGCCTGACTCCTGGATCATCATCTCCAGCAATGTCACAACCCGACCAATAGATTACTGCAGGAGGAGAGGATACGCCCTCACAGGGAGTACTGCAGGAGGAGAGGATACGCCCTCACAGGGAGTACTGCGGGAGGAGAGAATACGCACTCACAGGGAGTACTGCTGGAGGAGAGGATACGCCCTCACAGGGAGTACTGCGGGAGGAGAGGATACGCCCTCACAGGGAGGGAGTACTGCGGGAGGAGAGGATACGCCCTCACAGGGAGGGAGTACTGCGGGAGGAGAGGATACGCCCTCACAGGGAGGGAGTACTGCGGGAGGAGAGGATACGCCCTCACAGGGAGGGAGTACTGCGGGAGGAGAGGATACGCCCTCACAGGGAGGGAGTACTGCGGGAGGAGAGGATACGCCCTCACAGGGAGGGAGTACTGCGGGAGGAGAGGATACGCCCTCACAGGGAGGGAGTACTGCGGGAGGAGAGGATACGCCCTCACAGGGAGGCAGTACTGCAGGAGGAGAGGATACGCCCTCACAGGGAGTACTGCGGGAGGAGAGGATACGCCCTCACAGGGAGTACTGCGGGAGGAGAGGATACGCCCTCACAGGGAGTACTGCGGGAGGAGAGGATACGCCCTCACAGGGAGGGAGTACTGCGGGAGGAGAGGATACGCCCTCACAGGGAGGGAGTACTGCGGGAGGAGAGGATACGCCCTCACAGGGAGTACTGCGGGAGGAGAGGATACGCCCTCACAGGGAGGGAGTACTGCGGGAGGAGAGGATACGCCCTCACAGGGAGGGAGTACTGCGGGAGGAGAGGATACGCCCTCACAGGGAGTACTGTGCTTTGAGAGGGGAGGGGACCTATCATCAGGCAATTTTGAGGGATTGTATGAGCAGCCGGCCGTTCTATTCAGCATCTGGACCCAGGAGTCCCTGTCTTTATATAGCGCTGTCTCTGCCCAGACCACTGCCAGACACCTAGCTGGAGGACGCCTGGCGTTATAGGGCCCATTACATGTTCGGCCATTGACCGCCAGCCGCCTTCTCCCTTATGTTGCAGTAGGGATTGGTTATGGATGCCTGATGGGAGCGCGTTAACCCTTTTCTGCCTCTGCTGGTGTGATGGTCGGGGGAGGCATTGCATATGACAGTGGTGCTAGCAGTGACAGGTCGGCCATATGTGCGGGACGTGTGAGGGTGGTCGGGGTCCGTTCCTGCACAGCGTGGTCTTATTTCCTCCTCCTCTTCTTGCAGATACAACCAGGACCTTAAAGCCCAGGCTGCTGAAGCCGTCCACAAAGCAGAGCAGTGATCTCTGGCTAGCCTCACTACTACGGCCGGGACAACATGAAGAGTTTAGGACATCCTAGCCTGGTTACACTCAACTTTTTCTTTGTTTTTTTTTGACATTTCTAGTGCATCATATTAATAAAGAATGACCCTTCTATGTAGCGTCTTGTTTTTGTACCGCAGGTCATATGTAGTTGGCTTTATGACTTGTCACTAACCTGTCAGTCTTGATGTTCAGCAGCGCTATCCGAACTGGAACGCTCTGCATGTGATTCCCCGCGGTGGCGGCAGAGGTTAGCTGCCAGGAGAGAGCGTGGGGCTGCCAGGAGAGAGCGCGCGGCCACAAAGGTTAGCTGCCAGGAGAGAGCGCGGGGCTGCCAGGAGAGAGCGTGGGGCTGCCAGGAGAGAGCGCGAGGCCACAAAGGTTAGCTGCCAGGAGAGAGCGCGGGGCTGCCAGGAGAGAGCGCGCGGCCACAAAGGTTAGCTGCCAGGAGAGAGCGCGGGGCTGCCAGGAGAGAGCGTGGGGCTGCCAGGAGAGAGCGCGCGGCCACAAAGGTTAGCTGCCAGGAGAGAGCGCGGGGCTGCCAGGAGAGAGCGCGGGGCTGCCAGGAGAGAGCGTGCGGCCGCAGAGGTTAGCTGCCAGGAGAGAGCGCGGGGCTGCCAGGAGAGAGCGTGCGGCCGCAGAGGTTAGCTGCCAGGAGAGAGCGCGGGGCTGCCAGGAGAGAGCGTGCTGCCGCAGAGGTTAGCTGCCAGGAGAGAGCGCTGGGCTGCCAGGAGAGAGCGTGCGGCCGCAGAGGTTAGCTGCCAGGAGAGAGCGCGGGACTGCCAGGAGAGAGCGTGCGGCCGCAGAGGTTAGCTGCCAGGAGAGAGCGCGGGACTGCCAGGAGAGAGCATGCGGCCGCAGAGGTTAGCTGCCAGGAGAGAGCGCGGGGCTGCCAGGGGAGAGCGTGCGGCCGCAGAGGTTAGCTGCCAGGAGAGAGCGCGGGGCTGCCAGGAGAGAGCGCGCGGCCACAAAGGTTAGCTGCCAGGAGAGAGCACGGGGCTGCCAGGAGAGAGCGTGCGGCCGCAGAGGTTAGCTGCCAGGAGAGAGCGCGGGACTGCCAGGAGAGAGCGTGCGGCCGCAGAGGTTAGCTGCCAGGAGAGAGCGCTGGGCTGCCAGGAGAGAGCGTGCGGCCGCAGAGGTTGACTGCCAGGAGAGAGCGTGCGGCCGCAGAGGTTAGCTGCCAGGAGAGAGCGCGGGACTGCCAGGAGAGAGCGTGCGGCCGCAGAGGTTAGCTGCCAGGAGAGAGCGCGGGACTGCCAGGAGAGAGCGTGCGGCCGCAGAGGTTAGCTGCCAGGAGAGAGCGCGGGGCTGCCAGGAGAGAGCGTGCGGCCGCAGAGGTTAGCTGCCAGGAGAGAGCGCGGGGCTGCCAGGAGAGAGCGCGCGGCCACAAAGGTTAGCTGCCAGGAGAGATCTCGCGGCCACAAAGGTTAGCTGCCAGGAGAGAGCACGGGGCTGCCAGGAGAGAGCGTGCGGCCGCAGAGGTTAGCTGCCAGGAGAGAGCGCGGGGCTGCCAGGAGAGAGCGTGCGGCCGCAGAGGTTAGCTGCCAGGAGAGAGCGCTGGGCTGCCAGGAGAGAGCGTGCGGCCGCAGAGGTTAGCTGCCAGGAGAGAGCGCGGGACTGCCAGGAGAGAGCGTGCAGCCGCAGAGGTTAGCTGCCAGGAGACAGCGCGGGACTGCCAGGAGAGAGCGTGCGGCCGCAGAGGTTAGCTGCCAGGAGAGAGCGCGGGGCTGCCAGGAGAGAGCGTGCGGCCGCAGAGGTTAGCTGCCAGGAGAGAGCGCGGGGCTGCCAGGAGAGAGCGCGCGGCCGCAGAGGTTAGCTGCCAGGAGAGAGCGCGGGGCTGCCAGGAGAGAGCGCACGGCCGCAGAGGTTAGCTGCCAGGAGAGAGCGCTGGGCTGCCAGGAGAGAGCGCACGACCGCAGAGGTTAGCTGCCAGGAGAGAGCGCGGGGCTGCCAGGAGAGAGCGCGCGGCCGCAGAGGTTAGCTGCCAGGAGAGAGCGCGGGGCTGCCAGGAGAGCGTGCGGCCGCAGAGGTTAGCTGCCAGGAGAGAGCGCGGGACTGCCAGGAGAGAGCGCACGGCCGCAGAGGTTAGCTGCCAGGAGAGAGCGCGGGGCTGCCAGGAGAGAGCGCACGGCCGCAGAGGTTAGCTGCCAGGAGAGAGCGCGGGGCTGCCAGGAGAGAGTGCACGACCGCAGAGGTTAGCTGCCAGGAGAGAGCGCGGGGCTGCCAGGAGAGAGCGCGCGGCCGCAGAGGTTAGCTGCCAGGAGAGAGCGCGGGGCTGCCAGGAGAGCGTGCGGCCGCAGAGGTTAGCTGCCAGGAGAGAGCGCGGGACTGCCAGGAGAGAGCGCGCGGCCGCAGAGGTTAGCTGCCAGGAGAGAGCGCGGGGCTGCCAGGAGAGAGCGCACGGCCGCAGAGGTTAGCTGCCAGGAGAGAGCGCTGGGCTGCCAGGAGAGAGCGTGCGGCCGCAGAGGTTAGCTGCCAGGAGAGAGCGCTGGGCTGCCAGGAGAGAGCGTGCGGCCGCAGAGGTTAGCTGCCAGGAGAGAGCGCGGGGCTGCCAGGAGAGAGCGTGCGGCCGCAGAGGTTAGCTGCCAGGAGAGAGTGCTGGGCTGCCAGGAGAGAGCGCGGGGCTGCCAGGAGAGAGCGTGCGGCCGCAGAGGTTAGCTGCCAGGAGAGAGCGCTGGGCTGCCAGGAGAGAGCGTGCGGCCGCAGAGGTTAGCTGCCAGGAGAGAGCGCGGGGCTGCCAGGAGAGAGCGTGCGGCCGCAGAGGTTAGCTGCCAGGAGAGAGTGCTGGGCTGCCAGGAGAGAGCGCGCGGCCACAAAAGTTAGCTGCCAGGAGAGCGCGGCTTCTGCTAGGTGTCAGACCCTTCGGGCTCTGTCCCAGCGTACACCAGCAGTATATCAGAGTTGTATGGAAGAGGTAGTGATCTCCACTGTCTATAAGGAGGGACTCCAGCTGTTCATAGGTCTTCTATATTGTTGGGGTTGCAGAGATAACCGTATTCCTTCTCTCCCACCTTGGATGGAGTTAGGACCCCACTATACACAATAGGCAACGTGTAGAACTTTATTTTATTTTCATTCCTTTTAACATTTTGTGTAAAATTGGTGTTTGGTGTTTTTGTGCCTGTGAGATCAGGACTGTGATTTATTAGGTGATTCCTCACGCAGCCATACCCAATATGTTTAAAGGGGAACTCCAGGTAGAGGTTAAAAAAAAATAAAACTTCTGCAGAAGCATAACGCATTACTTACCTGTCTATCCCAGTTTTAAAACTACCAAAAATTCATTTGCTTGGGGGGGGGTTTGCTCTGTATTGTGTTTCTGTCCTTTTTGGTTTATTCTTTCCCAGAATGCAATGCTTTCCCTCAGCTGATCATCACAGCCCCCCCCCATTACAATCAGTAAAATTAGTGCTGCACCTGCTTCTGGCCGGTCAGAGATGGTGAATCACTCAGGGAATTGGGGGATCGGGGGATCCAGCCCCGCCTCCTGTAACATCACACCCCACCCCCTGTCTGCATCATCAGCCTGTGCTCAGCAAACACACACAATGTGAGACAGAGGCCTGGAAGATTTGTCTCCTAAGGGGGGAGAGCAGAGGGAGCACGAGACAAGGTGGATTGGCACAGGGGACATTATTCTTCACTTCCAGGATGTCTATCCGCTACCAGTGTGGCAGAACCGCACAGATACAGTAATACATTGTATAGACACATCTATAGAACTTTGAATGTACTTTTAATAGAACAGTTTTTCTTATCCGGAGTTCCCCTTTAAGGAGGGGGTGGGGTGTAAGCTTTTACGGTGAGACTTTTTGCACATATTTGTACTCCCACCAGGAGACTTGTATGAGCAGGGCCCTCACTTACAATAACTCTATTGCTACAGGCTGCTGAAGGCCAAAACCCAGAAGAGGACCCAGGCTGTAAGTATGACGGACGCTAATCCCCCCCACTGGACCACCAGGGAAGGCATCGAAATGGTTAATCAGCCGGCTCAGCTGGTCGCTGTCCTGAGCTCGCTCTATACGTAGTTGATGGCTATAGAACAAGTATGGTCGTCTTGTCATCAACTGGTTAAAAAAGCTTCAGCATGCCGTCTAGCACATCTCCCAGAATGAGAACGTTCTCCTGTAGACAGATGCCCCTTGTGTCCTATCCGCCGCCCGCCCCCAGTCTTGTGTCCTATCTGCCGCCCGCCCCCAGTCTTGTGTCCTATCCGCCGCCCGCCCCCAGTCTTGTGTCCTATCCGCCGCCCGCCCCCAGTCTTGTGTCCTATCCGCCGCCCGCCCCCAGTCTTGTGTCCTATCCGCCGCCCGGACCCCAGTCTTGTGTCCTATCCGCCGCCCGCCCCCAGTCTTGTGTCCTATCCGCCGCCCGCCCCCAGTCTTGTGTCCTATCCGCCGCCCGCCCCCAGTCTTGTGTCCTATCCGCCGCCCGCCCCCAGTCTTGTGTCCTATCCGCCGCCCGCCCCCAGTCTTGTGTCCTATCCGCCGCCCGCCCCCAGTCTTGTGTCCTATCCGCCGCCCGCCCCCAGTCTTGTGTCCTATCCGCCGCTCGCCCCCAGTCTTGTGTCCTATCCGCCGCCCGCCCCCAGTCTTGTGTCCTATCCGCCGCCCGCCCCCAGTCTTGTGTCCTATCCGCCGCCCGCCCCCAGTCTTGTGTCCTATCCGCCGCCCGCCCCCAGTCTTGTGTCCTATCCGGCCCCAGTTGTTGCCTGAAACCCAATTTAAAAAGGGGGAACTATCAGGGGGTCCAGGTCTGCATGTGGAGGAGGGGGAACTATCAGGGGGTCCAGGTCTGCATGTGGGGGAGGGGGAACTATCAGGGGGTCCAGGTCTGCATGTGGGGGTGCACCTAACAGCTCCATTCTACTATATTACTGACTGCTGAGTGCAGACCTCCTCCTAACAGCTCCATTCCACTATATTACTGACTGCAGAGTGCAGACCTCCTCCTAACAGCTCCATTCTACTATATTACTGACTGCTGAGTGCAGACCTCCTCCTAACAGCTCCATTTCACTATATTACTGACTGCAGAGTGCAGACCTCCTCCTAACAGCTCCATTCCACTATATTACTGACTGCAGAGTGCAGACCTCCTCCTAATAGCTCCATTCCACTATATTACTGACTGCAGAGTGCAGACCTCATCCTAACAGCTCCATTCCACTATATTACTGACTGCAGAGTGCAGACCTCCTCCTAACAGCTCCATTCCACTATATTACTGACTGCAGAGTGCAGACCTCCTCCTAACAGCTCCATTCCACCGAGCATGCTGTGCTTGTTTGTTAGAATTACATGTGTTAGCCATTGAATTGAATGTGTTGTGTCCAGGGCTCTGCGGATCTGTCCTGTGCGGCCATCTTTGTTGTTTGGCTTCCCTGATGGAGTGATGGAAATGCTGGCCGGCTGTATGAGCATAGTCTAATCCAGCCAGCTGTGGCACAGTAAATAGACTACATGACGGCCATGCTGGCGGGAGGGCTATGGTTTTGGAAGTAGCCGTATGATCGGGCGCATGTCTTTGCCAGTGTTTGATTGGCAGTTACTATGGCTGTGCAGACTTGCCGCACAATGCCCCCCGCTATGTGAACATGACCATAAAACTCCCCTGTTTTTATCCATACATGGAATTTTTCTATTGCAGATAAACATATTAAATGTTTTTCCTTTAATTTTTTTTTTATAAGTAACATCAAGTAGAATGAGCGTGGTCACCGCCGCCAAGTCTAAGTGCTGATCAGTCACCGTGTATAGAAGAAATACCAGCAGGAGGTAACAGCCTCCTTCTCTGACCCCCCCCCATCCCAGCACTATGGCCTCCCTACTTACTAAACAGTGTTCCTACCCCCCAACTCCTACACCAGCCATCTCTTCCTCTCTCCCTATGCCTTCTACCCGCTGATCTAACTCCTACTGCCATATTCTTCCCATACGTTACAATGTTCTGCTCCAAACGTCCTCACTCGCTCCTCCTCACATCTATTATCTCTGCTCCTCCTCCTCCTCCTCACACCTACTGTCTCTGCTCCTCCTCTTCCTCCTCCTCACATCTATTGTCTCTGCTCCTCCTCCTCCTCCTCACACCTACTGTCTCTGCTCCTCCTCCTCCTCCTCACACCTACTGTCTTTGCTCCTCCTCCTCACATCTATTGTCTCTGCTCCTCCTCCTCCTCACACCTACTGTCTCTGCTCCTCCTCACATCTATTGTCTATGCTCCTCCTCACACCTACTGTCTCTGCTCCTCCTCCTCCTCACATCTATTGTCTCTGCTCCTCCTCCTCCTCACACTTACTGTCTCTGCTCCTCCTCCTCCTCACACCTACTGTCTCTGCTCCTCCTCACACCTACTGTCTCTGCTCCTCCTCCTCCTCACATCTATTGTCTCTGCTCCTCCTCCTCCTCACACCTACTGTCTCTGCTCCTCCTCACATCTATTGTCTCTGCTCCTCCTCCTCCTCACACCTACTGTCTCTGCTCCTCCTCCTCCTCACATCTATTGTCTCTGCTCCTCCTCCTCCTCCTCACACCTACTGTCTCTGCTCCTCCTCCTCCTCACATCTATTGTCTCTGCTCCTCCTCACACCTACTGTCTCTGCTCCTCCTCACACCTACTGTCTCTGCTCCTCCTCCTCCTCACATCTATTGTCTCTGCTCCTCCTCCTCCTCACACTTACTGTCTCTGCTCCTCCTCCTCCTCCTCCTCCTCACACCTACTGTCTCTGCTCCTCCTCCTCCTCACACCTACTGTCTCTGCTCCTCCTCACACCTACTGTCTCTGCTCCTCCTCCTCCTCACATCTATTGTCTCTGCTCCTCCTCCTCCTCACACCTACTGTCTCTGCTCCTCCTCACATCTATTGTCTCTGCTCCTCCTCCTCCTCCTCACACCTACTGTCTCTGCTCCTCCTCCTCCTCACATCTATTGTCTCTGCTCCTCCTCCTCCTCACACCTACTGTCTCTGCTCCTGTTCCTCCTCACACCTACTGTCTCTGCTCCTCCTCCTCCTCACATCTACTGTCTCTGCTCCTCCTCCTCCTCACACCTACTATCTCTGCTCCTCCTCCTCCTCCTCACACCTACTGTCTCTGCTCCTCCTCCTCCTCCTCACACCTACTGTCTCTGCTCCTCCTCCTCACACCTACTATCTCTGCTCCTCCTCCTCCTCACACCTACTACAGGGGGATTACTTACAGGAGGGTTAAAACGTAGAAACTGTATTTCATTCTCACATAAAACCCGAGCTGCTGTGTTCCACCAACTAGTTTCACGCGCTTGCATACTTAAGCATGATGAAGCGTGCATGCGCATGAAACGTGTTGGTTGGACACAGCAGCTGTTTTTATGCAAAAATGAAATAGTTTCTACGTTTTAACCACTTTTTTCTCTTATCGCCCTATGATCCCACCCTGGATAGGACCACCTCCTCCTCCCATTGGACAGGACCACTGGACCCTAAAAGAAGCAAAGCTCCCCACCTGCACCAGTTACTATTTTCTGTCCCATGGGAGAAGGACTGTGGCCAAGCCTGGTTTTGGCCCCGGCACCTTCTGGAAGAACAGGTCCCCACTCGCTCCCCTGGCCCCTCCGGTGGCGTTTCCTCTCTCCCCTTCCTGCCTTGCTGGCTGGCTCTGGAGGCGGGACTAATCTGCAGGGCGTGTTTGCAGTGTCCGGGTTGTGACCTGTCAGGGGAGGACTACATCCAGGCAGCGGGAGGGAGCGCTGCATCAGCACCGCTGCGAGGGGCAGGGCCAACCGGTCTCCTGTGCGGTTTGACGCCAAATTCCAAGGAAGCAGAGCCAGGGTGATGTGAGTGCTCTGCGCTGGCAGATAGTTGATGCTGTCTGTATCTGGTATGGCTCCACTGCTGGTGAGGCTACTTCTGCTCTACCTGCTGCTGATCACCATCTCCTTGAGCTAAGAACAGGATGGAATCCCAAGGTGCTGAGTCTGATCCGCAGGCAGAAACTCCTGCGCCATGGTGGGGTAAGAGGGAATCGCCCCATACGTTTAATAGTGGTTGATTTTATATACTATGGTTTTTTTGTGTGTGATTTGTTGCAGGAGGAGGCTGCTGAGGAAGACAAGCCAAAAAATAGAAATTGCCCCATCTGTAAGAAGAGGTTAATATCTTCATACAATAAAGCGCTATGTGGCGGCTTTATGAATTGTGTATTAGAAGATTGGGGGCCCTCATTTATGAGAAATATGAGGGACATGATGAGGCAAGAGATTAGGGTAGGTACTGTACGTATCCTCCACCTTTTTTGTTTGTTTCTTGACTGTTAGTTATTATTTTGTAAGTTTTTCAGCCCTCTGCTTCTACTGCACCTATTAATCCTTCCCCGGCAGCTCCTGCTGAGACTCCTCCCGTTGAGACCCCTGGGCCTGGTAGACCGGCATCCCTCTTCTCACTCTATTGAGGAGGATCCGGAGCAGTTGTCGGGACTGGAGGAGCCAGGGGAGCTTGCTTTAGAGGCAGAGAACTTGGGGGATGAATTCTCCTCTTATGGCTTTTGGATATGTTGATTCTTTGGTGAAAGCTGTCCGGTTGACTATGGAAATTGAGGATGCTCCCCAGCCAAAGTCTATACAGGATATGATGATTGAGGGTTTAGCTCCCAAGAAACAGCCGGTGTTCCCTGTACATCAGAGCATAAGCCATGAGTGGTCTAATCCTGACCGAAAAATTAAGTCACGTTTTCTTTCTTACTCTCTTTGTCATCATGGTGTATTTTTTCTTATAGTGGCTATGTGGTACTCAGCAAGTACTTGGGCTAACAGTGTCGCCAATTCAGTGGTGTACAGCTAGTGATGGTGGTTGTCGTGAGGCCAGTGCTTTTCCAGCACACAGGTGTGATGTTGGTACCTGCTTTGTAGATGACCGGGTTGTGTCCCCTGGTGACCTGCCGGGTTTTAGTGGGTCCCTTGGGCTCTTGTCACGGTAGTCCTAAGTGGCAACTGACTCACCCGGACTATCGGTACTGCCACCCACAGAAAGGGGAAAAATAAGCCAAAGTGTGTGGTTTGTGTGTGTATGGGTGCTGGTGCAGATAAAGGATGACTGAGTCCCAGTGATATAAAAAAAACTTTACTGGAAAGTCTTTCAGTAATACAATACACTTTAGTGGATTAGATAAATCTCCACATAGACTTTAGTGCTGGAATTGGCTTGGGCTTGAGGAGGTGCTTAGAAAAATAGAGTAGAAGAGTGGTAGTTGCAGCAGTGCTTGGAGAGTTGAGTTGAGTAGAGGAGAAGAGTTGGTCGAGTGAGCCCTGACCCAGTGTGGCAATGTACTTTGCCAGAACTTTAGAGAATACTTTATAGTGAGCAGTTTACTTGTACCCGTGTTTAGACTGTGGCTGACCACCTTGTGCCCTACAGTGTCGAGCTACCCATCATAATAGGGTGATACAAGCCCTAGTCGTGGTTATCTTGGTTGTAGCTAAGCTTTTGAGGGTGTCCCAGTTGTAGCTTTCTCCTATCCAGTCTGGTTCCTCTTGTGTATTAGACTGGTTCACGGTGTGGGTTAGGGTGTTCCTGGACTCTTCTCTCTTTAATTGCTTAGCACTGCATAGTAGATATACAGTGTAGTATAAGTAATAAAATAACTGGTTGTCTCTAGCTGCATCTGAACACACTCATGTCTTAGACTAGACTCTCTCTTGTCCCGGACAAGGGTCCTGGCATAAGCCAGGCCCTAGCTTGGCTACAGCAGGAACATTTGCTCTGTCTTTCTCCAACAAGACTCTCAATAAGACTGAGCTGCACTTCCTCCACCAAGTAACTACTCCTACAGGGGCTTAAGTGAACTTCCCTGTGAGTGTGTGCAAAAGAAAGAAGGAAAGAGATTGGTTAGATGTAGAAAGCGCCTCCTATTGGTCAGATTGGTAAGAGCAAATGGTACACATAAAACATCAACCGGTTACCTTCCTCAACTGTACAACACATAGGAATGCATAGACATATAAAAGATACTGACATCTAGTGGCGAAACTTTAACCCCTTAAGGTCAAAGCCAATTTTTATTTTTGCGCTTTTGCTTTTTCCACTTTGTTTAAAAGGCCATAGCACTTGCATTTTTTCACCTAGAGACCCACATGAGCCCTTATTTTTTGCGACACCAATTGTACTTTGCAATGACAGACTTTATTTTCCAATAAAAAATGTTGCGAAACCGGGAAAAAAATCATTTGCGCTGTCAAATTGAAAAAAAAAGAATTTGTTTTCATTTCATGGAGTTTTGTGGTTACGCCGTTCACTGTGGGGTAAAAGTGACTTGTTATATATGTTCCTCAAGTCGTTACGATTACAACGATATATAACATGTATAACTTATATTGTATCTGATGGCTTTACAAAATTCAAATCATTGTTACCAAATATATGTTCCGTAAAATCGCTCCATTCCCGGCTTATAGCGCTTTTATCCTTTGGTCTATGGAGCTGTTTCAGGTGTCATTTTTTTGCGCGATGATGTTTACTTACTATCGGTATCTTGATTGCGCATATGCAACTTTTTGATCGCTTTTTATTACAATGTTTCTGGATTTGATGCAACCAAAAATGCGCAATTTTGCACTTTGAAATTTTTTGGCGCTTAAGCCATTTACCGTGCGAGATCAGAAATGTGATTAACAGTTTGGGCGATAATGCACGCGGTGATACCAAACATGTTTCTTTATTTATATTTATAAAATGGGAAAAGGGGAGGTGATTTGGACTTTTAATAGGGAGGGGATTTTTATTAATAACACTTTTTCACTTTTTTTTCTACATTAACTATAGAAGTCCCCCTGGGGGACTTGTATATACACAGCACTGATCCCCCTGGGGGGCTTGTATATACACAGCACTGATCCCCCTGGGGGACTTGTACATACACAGCACTGATCCCCCTGGGGGACTTGTATATACACAGCACTGATCCCCCTGGGGGGCTTGTATATACACAGCACTGATCCCCCTGGGGGACTTGTACATACACAGCACTGATCCCCCTGGGGGACTCGTACATACACAGCACTGATCCCCCCTGGGGGACTTGTACATACACAGCACTGATCCCCCTGGGGGGCTTGTATATACACAGCACTGATCCCCCTGGGGGACTTGTATATACATAGCACTGATCCCCCTGGGGGACTTGTATATACACAGCACTGATCCCCCCTGGGGGACTTGTACATACACAGCACTGATCCCCCTGGGGGACTTGTATATACACAGCACTGATCCCCCTGGGGGGCTTGTATATACACAGCACTGATCCCCCTGGGGGACTTGTATATACACAGCACTGATCCCCCTGGGGGACTTGTATATAGACAGCACTGATCCCCCTGGGGGACTTGTATATACACAGCACTGATCCCCCTGGGGGACTTGTACATACACAGCACTGATCCACCTGGGGGACTTGTATATAGACAGCACTGATCCCCCTGGGGGACTCGTATATACACAGCACTGATCCCCCTGGGGGACTTGTGTATATACACAGCACTGATCCCCCTGGGGGACTTGTATATACACAGCACTGATCCCCCTGGGGGGCTTGTATATACACAGCACTGATCCCCCTGGGGGACTTGTACATACACAGCACTGATCCCCCTGGGGGACTTGTATATACACAGCACTGATCCCCCTGGGGGGCTTGTATATAGACAGCACTGATCCCCCTGAGGGACTTGTACATACACAGCACTGATCCCCCTGGGGGACTTGTATATACACAGCACTGATCCCCCTGGGGGACTTGTATATACACAGCACTGATCCCCCTGGGGGGCTTGTATATACACAGCACTGATCCCCCTTGGGGACTTGTATATACACAGCACTGATCCCCCTGGGGGACTTGTATATAGACAGCACTGATCCCCCTGGGGGACTTGTATATACACAGCACTGATCCCCCTGGGGGACTTGTACATACACAGCACTGATCCCCCCTGGGGGACTTGTACATACACAGCACTGATCCCCCCTGGGGGACTTGTACATACACAGCACTGATCCACCTGGAGGACTTGTATATACACAGCACTGATCCCCCTGGGGGACTTGTATATACACAGCACTGATCCCCCTGGGGGACTTGTATATAGACAGCACTGATCACCCTGGGGGACTTGTATATACACAGCACTGATCCCCTGGGGGACTTGTATATACACAGCACTGATCCCCCTGGAGGATTTGTATATACACAGCACTGATCCCCCTGGGGGACTTGTATATACACAGCACTGATCCCCCTGGGGGACTTGTATATAGACAGCACTGATCCCCCTGGGGGACTTGTATATAGACAGCACTGATCACCCTGGGGGACTTGTATATACACAGCACTGATCCCCTGGGGGACTTGTATATACACAGCACTGATCCCCCTGGAGGATTTGTATATACACAGCACTGATCCCCCTGGGGGACTTGTATATACACAGCACTGATCCCCCTGGGGGACTTGTATATACACAGCACTGATCCCCCTGGGGGACTTGTATATACACAGCACTGATCCCCCTGGGGGACTTGTGTATATACACAGCACTGATCCCCCTTGTATATACACAGCACTGATCCCCCTGAGGGATTTGTATATACACAGCACTGATCCCCCTGGGGGACTTGTATATACACAGCACTGATCCCCCTGGGGGACTTGTATATACACAGCACTGATCCCCCTTGGGGACTCGTATATACACAGCACTGATCCCCCTGGGGGACTCGTATATAGACAGCACTGATCCCCCTGGGGGACTCGTATATACACAGCACTGATCCCCCTGGGGGACTTGTATATACACAGCACTGATCCCCCTGGGGGACTTGTATATACACAGCACTGATCCCCCTGGGGGACTTGTATATACACAGCACTGATCCCCCTGGGGGACTTGTATATACACAGCACTGATCCCCCTTGGGGACTTGTATATACACAGCACTGATCCTCCTTGGGGACTTGTATATACACAGCACTGATCCCCCTGGGGGACTCCTATATACACAGCACTGATCCCCCTGGGGGACTCGTATATACACAGCACTGATCCCCCTTGTATATACACAGCTCTGATCCCCTGAGGGATTTGTATATACACAGCACTGATCCCCCTGGGGGACTTGTATATACACAGCACTGATCCCCCTGGGGGACTTGTATATACACAGCACTGATCCCCCTGGGGGACTCGTATATACACAGCACTGATCCCCCTGGGGGACTCGTATATACATAGCACTGATCCCCCTGGGGGACTCGTATATACACAGCACTGATCCCCCTGGGGGACTCGTATATACACAGCACTGATCCCCCTGGGGGACTCGTATATATACCGCACTGATCCCCCTGGGGGACTTGTATATAGACAGCACTGATCCCCCTGGGGGACTCGTATATACACAGCACTGATCCCCCTGGGGGACTTGTATATACACAGCACTGATCCCCCTGAGGGATTTGTATATACACAGCACTGATCCCCCTGAGGGATTTGTATATACACAGCACTGATCCCCCTGGGGGACTCGTATATACACAGCACTGATCCCCCTGGGGGACTCGTATATAGACAGCACTGATCCCCCTGGGGGACTCGTATATAGACAGCACTGATCCCCCTGGGGGACTCGTATATAGACAGCACTGATCCCCCTGAGGGACTTGTATATACACAGCACTGATCCCCCTGGGGGACTCGTATATACACAGCACTGATCCCCCTGGGGGACTCGTATATACACAGCACTGATCCCCCTGGGGGACTCGTATATACACAGCACTGATCCCCCTGGGGGACTCGTATATACACAGCACTGATCCCCCTGGGGGACTCGTATATACACAGCACTGATCCCCCTGGGGGACTTGTATATACACAGCACTGATCTCTCATAGAGATCAATGCTGTGCATATACACAGCAAAGATCAGTCACATTGGTGATAGATTGCACTGGCCCATAGCAATCTATTGCCGAGCCGGGATCAGCGTCAATGCGACACTGAGGCCTGGCACAGGCAGAAGAACGGACCCCCAGCCCCCCCCCCCCACCCGCGATTGCATCGTGGGGGGGGGGGGAGATCTGACCCACTAGACACCAGGGAGATTATGTATAAAGCATTTCAATGCAGCTGTCATGTTTAACAGCTGCATTGAAGTGCTTAATTAGCCAGCGCGGTAATGGGACCCGCGCCGGCTAATAGAGGCGCTCCCCGGCTGCAGATCACAGCTGGGAGCAGCGCCGTTCAGAGCGGGGTCCCGGCGGGACCCCTCTCTGAACTCCCCCCCCGCGTCACCATGACGTACTAGATACGTCATGGGATGCTAAGGGGTTAAAGTACCCTTCATCACCACTTAACCTAAAGGAAGGAGCTTTTTGAGAGGTGCACAGGAGAGACAAAGAACACTCATGTAGGGACACCCCAGCTATCTCTGCTTTTTTCTTTACTGTAGTATAAGAGACAGTATCCCTTCAGCCAGGAAGATTCGGAATCCTGGGAGGGTGCACCTATGGTTGATCCACCTGTGCAAAAATATCCAGAAAGAATGCCTTTACCTTTGAGCATTCTGCCTCTAAGAAAGATCCCATGGATAGGAGAGCAGAGGTATAACTTAAGAAAAATTGAGAGGCCTCTACCTTCAAGCCTTTGATTGCTACCACATCAGTCGCCAGATCCGTACGTGTTTGGATGGTTGAATTGAAAGATAAAGTTAAGGACAGTACCACAAAGCAGGATTACTCGAAGGCCTTTAATACCATTAAAAATGCTGTATCTTTTATTTCCGAGACATCAGTGGACACTTGTCAGGTAGGTTTCAGGAAAGACAATAGATGAGTGCAGCCCTAATACTGGCACCTGCCCCTGCTGTCCCTACCTGCTTGCCACAACAGTACTAAAGGGTTACTGCGGACAACTGGTCGATGATCCCTATGCTAGTATAGGTGCAACAAAGAAACAAAAGACAAGACGAACTCATACAATGAAGGATCGTCAGGAATCACGGTTGGCAGCAAAGGGACAAAATCAGAATCAAGGAAGAAAGGTCGGGGTCATGAAATCCAAACAGTCAGAGGAATGCTAGGTCAAGGCGCTATCAAAGGCAATGAATAAACACCAAGGGCTGGAACTTATAGTGAACAGGAACCAGATACTGACAGCTGACTGGTCATGTCGGCTGTCAATCACAATCATGGCAAAAACACCTAATGCCGATCGGTTGGGGGGTAGTGAAACCCCAACCGCGGCTACAAGAGAAATCAAAACAACACAGCAGGCTTGCTGCCAGGGACGCTGTCTGCGCTCCCCTAGCAACCAGCCCTACTCATAACCACGGACACCATCGGCGTCTCCAGGGCCCTGCCTGTTACTAAGGACGATGTTGGTGTCTCCCACAGCCGAGCTGCACGCCTCGGCAGAGCCAGGAGCGCGACCCGGATTGTGACAGAACCCTCCACCCCCTCTAAGGAGGGGCCCCCGGATCCTCTCTAGTACCTCCTGGCTTAGCAGGAAATGCTAGATGAAACCTCTTCACCAGATCGGGGCGTGAAGATCTCGTGCTGCTACCCAGGTGCGCTCCTCAGGGCCATACCCCTTTCAGTAAACCAGGTACTGGATGGAATTACGCATCTTTCTGGAGTTTAAGATGCGTTCAACCTCAAACTCAATTTCCCCCTGGACCACCACTGGAGAGGGAGGAGAGCGAGCACTCCCTGGAGGAATATATCTTTTCAGTAAACTTTTGTGGAATATAGGATGCACCCTAAGTGACCGTGGCAATTGTAACCTGTAGGAGACCGGGTTATAGATTTCAGTTATTTTTTTGATATAGCGCACACAGATTCCGCAGCACTTCATCTATCTGTATGGTTGGGTTTTTTAGGACTGTGGGAGGAAACCCACGCAAACACAGAGAGAACATACAAACTCTTTGCAGATGTTGCCCTTGGTGGGATTTGAACCCAGGACTCCAGCGCTGCAAGGCTGCAGTGCTAACCACTGGGCCATGGACCGATAAACCTGGGAGCCAGCTTGGCCGATGGTACACAGAGATGTAAATTTTTAGTTGATAACCACACTTTATCTCCCACTACATAATCGGGACCAGGGCGACTCTTAGCGAATCTTGTATATTGTTCCTGTGAGACAAAGTTGCCAAACTCTCTGCCCACACTGCGCACAGTTTTCTTGTTAGTTGTCTGATGGATGTAAATTGTGTTTCAGAGTTGGGTAATGCAGAATATTTGGGGTGAAATGCATAATTACAAAAGAACGGCGTCTGTTGGGTAGAGGCATTCACGTGATTCTGCCATCGGTAGGTATTCCGACCACTTTGACTGATTGTTAGAAACATAACACTGTAGGTACTGGATGGCTGACTGGTTTGTGCATTGTCTGACCATTAGTCTCTGGATGAAATGCTGAGGAATATGATAAGGAAGTTCCTAGAAGTTCACAAAATGCCTTCCAAAACCTAGAAATGAACTGTACACCACGATCAGAGACGATATTAGTAGGAACCCCATGCAACATGAGGATATGACGAACAAACAGTTTAGCCAATGTTTTAGCATTAGGTAGCCCATTCCAAGACCACTGTGACCCTTTTGGGGTCCATTTGGACTGACTCAGGAGTGATAATATACCCAGGAACCCAATTTCCTGTACCCCAAGCAGAACAAAGAGTATTCTTACGTAATCTGGACAAAACCTCACGTACATGTTTAGTATGTGACTCCCAGTCAGGTGAGTATATCTAAATATTATCCAGATATACCACTACGTATTGACCAAACAAATCCCGGAAAATGTCATTTACGAACTTCTGAAAGACGGCAGGAGCGTCACCAAATATTCTAAATGCCCCTCGGGAGTGTTTAATGCCGTCTTCCATTCATCTCCTCTCTGATCTGGATCAAGTTGTAGGAGCCTCGCAGGTCGATTTTAGAAAAGCAACGGTCCGGGATCAGAGGCAGGTCTTTGGTTATTTTGTTATATTCTCTGTAGTCGATACAGGGACACGATCCACTATCTTTTTTTTTTCTTTTTACAGAAAAGAACCCTGCACCCATAGGAGACACAGAGGGTCTAATATGCCCCTTTTTCAAGCTGTCTTGGATGTATGTGCGCATTGACTCTCGTTCTGGGGGAGACAGATTAAAGATACGGCCCTTGGGGAACCTGGCTCCAGACGTGAGATCAATGGCGTAGTCATATGGACGATGAGGAGGCAGAGCATCAGCAACCATTTCATTAAAAACATCAATATAATCTGAAATATATATAATATAATCTGGGACGAGTCCTGAACTGAACCTACTGTAGGGACAACACATGAGAGATGAGAAACTCCCCCACCTGACCAGTTCTGTGGTTCTCTAGTCAAACACAGGATTGTGTTGGCGCGGCCATGGCAATCCCAAAATAATATTTGCTGCTTGATTCTCCAAAATAAAAAAGAAATCTCCTCCCGGTGAAGACAGCCCACCTGCATGGTGACCTCGGGGGTGCAATAGTTCACTGATCCTGTCTTTAAAAGATTGGAATCAGCGCCAGCTACAGAAAATAGATAACATAGTGACACCATTTTAAGACCCAACAAATGGGCCACTGATGCCCGAACAAAATTTAGGGCTGTTACCTGAGTAACAGGTAACAGAAATTTTTTAAAATTCTTTGGAGGTACCTGGGTGCATGAGCGACCCTCCGGATCATCACTCAGGCACTGGAGTTTTCCGACTTCTGGGAGGGCTTAACCGGACACGATCTCAGGAAGTGGCCGGACTTTCCACAGGACAGACACAGAGAATTCTCCAGGTGATATTTTCTCCTGGCTGAAGTGTTTCCCAAGACCATGGGTTCCTCCTGAGACTCGAGAGCAGCAAGTGCAGATACCCTAGGGAACAGTTTGGGAACCTGAACTGACCTAGGTTGTCCCGGAGTTGCCCCTGACCTTTCTCGCTTCCTCTCCCTTAAAGCGTAACTGTCATTTCAGGGTCATTTTTCTGAAAACATTAAATATCAACAGTACAAGCGATTTTAGGAAACTCTGTAATAGGTTTTATGTACCAAAAGAGTTTCCTTCTGTACTGAAAAAGCAATCTCCCAGCCTCCCCCCTCACTGCAGAAGAAGCAGGATTTCTGTCTCCATTATGTGGCTATGGAGAGGGGAGGGGCTGTTAGGAGTGAGTGAGCACGGAGCAGTCCTGCGCAGCACAACACCCTGCAATCTTCTCTCAGTAAGTTCATAGATAAGCACTGACCTTTCTGATCCCAGAATCATGCGGTTTAGGTGCCCAGAGAGTCTACAAACAGCTGACCTTCATGTCACCTCTTCCTGCTCCCTCATCTCCCTCGGCCCCTCCCCCCTTCATAGGCTTACAATGGAGAGAGCAGAACCCGTCTTCACTGGCTTCTCTGTAATGAAGACGTGTTTGCCTGATAATGCACAGATAAGAAATCAGGGGGGGGGGAGGCTGGGAGATTGCTTTTTGAGTACAGAGCAGAAAAAACATATGTGCATTATTCAATAAATGTTTACATGTTTTACTCTCATTCTACTCCTGAATACTTTGTTGGGCAGCGCTGGTTATCACTCGGGTACGGCTGTTCCAAGCCATCTCCTGTTTTTACGTTTGCTTCTTGAGTACAGAAGGCGGCTTTTTTGGCTGATGAAACCTATTACAGAGTTTCTTAAAATCGCTTATACTACTGTTTTCTGCAATAAAAAAAAACATGACAGTTACGCGTTAAGCCTTCGATCTATGGTCACTGCGAGAGTCATTAAGTCACTGAGGGAGTCGGGAGTGGGGTGGCTAACCATTACGTCCTTTATGGCGTCTGACAGTCCCTGTCGAAATAGTATCCTAAGTGGAGAATCTGGCCATCCAGTCAGGGTGCACCATTGGCGAAACTCCGCACAGTATTCTTCCGCAGTGTGGTGACCCTGCTGGGTGGACAGGAGATGAGATTCTGCCACCGAAGCCCAATTGGGATCGTCATAGAAATCTATGACGATCCCATCTAGGGATGTAAAAAATAGTTCTACTGAGTTCCACTCAGGAGCTTCCGCAGGAAGAGATAGGGCCCAATCCTGCGGGGGTCCCTGCAAGAGTGAAACAATAAGTGCCACTATCTCAGCAACAGCAAAGCTGGCACCTGTCATACACCTGGCATCCAGATGGCTCCTGTCATACACCTGGCATCCAGATGGCTCCTGTCATACACCTGGCATCCAGATGGCTCCTGTCATACACCTGGCATCCAGATGGCTCCTGTCATACACCTGGCATCCAGATGGCTCCTGTCATACACCTGGCATCCAGATGGCTCCTGTCATACACCTGGCATCCAGATGGCTCCTGTCATACACCTGGCATCCAGATGGCTCCTGTCATACACCTGGCATCCAGATGGCTCCTGTCATACACCTGGCATCCAGATGGCTCCTGTCATACACCTGGCATCCAGATGGCTCCTGTCATACACCTGGTAAACACACGGGTTGGATCAGTATTGTACGGTGTGTATTATGCTTACACTTGTCTCAGTTGTATTGTATGTCTGTCAATAGACGCAAATTCTTGTACTAGAAACAGCAGATCGCTCGGTATCCGAGTAGTTGATCAAATTGATCTATATATTAATAGCTGTTTAGGTGTCTAGGGAACTCACAGTTCCTAACCCACAGCTATAAAGACACTCAGGATGTATAGTCACTTAAATAGCACCAGTAGGAATTTGCCGTGTTTTGGGATAATCATACACTGTCGGTATGCACTCAAATAGATGATATACAAGTATGGCAGTGGCAGATGGAGCCTTATAAACTCATCCGTATCAGACGGTGTAACTACTAATCGCCAGTATATAATTACTGGATAGCAAAATAGTGTTGCTAATAGGATGCGGTATTCAAATTCTGCCTACTTTTATTGTTGCATACACACTGAAGCAGATAGTCCGTCGCTATTGTGATCACCAAACAGTGCTTACATATAGTGAGAGTGGGGAGATCCCCTTTATATATGGCTGTATTGCACAAACTCAATGTACTCTCACAAACACTCGGTCTTTATTTCTATGGTTGTCATCTGATGTAGTATGACAAGTAATGTTACTAATACAATGTATACACACACCGTAATGGTGTTGTTACAGCCCGGCACCACGGCCGACAGCGCCGGGGTAAACGATGGTAATACGATGTCTTTTAAAGACGTCGTATAGCGCCGGCACGTCACTATAGTTTGGTTCCCCTTGATAAAGCCACGCTATATGTGGTGAAACATTGGGGTGGTGGTGGGTAGTTTGTAATAGGTTTTTATCAATGGAGTAGTATACGAGTGTCTTATCTAATAGTGCTATCTGGCGGTGTTTACCCCGGCACTGTCGGCCGTGGTGCCGGGCTGTAACAACACCATTACGGTGTGTGTATACATTGTATTAGTAACATTACTTGTCATACTACATCAGATGACAACCATAGAAATAAAGACCGAGTGTTTGTGAGAGTACATTGAGTTTGTGCAATACAGCCATATATAAAGGGGATCTCCCCACTCTCACTATATGTAAGCACTGTTTGGTGATCACAATAGCGACGGACTATCTGCTTCAGTGTGTATGCAACAATAAAAGTAGGCAGAATTTGAATACCGCATCCTATTAGCAACACTATTTTGCTATCCAGTAATTATATACTGGCGATTAGTAGTTACACCGTCTGATACGGATGAGTTTATAAGGCTCCATCTGCCACTGCCATACTTGTATATCATCTATTTGAGTGCATACCGACAGTGTATGATTATCCCAAAACACGGCAAATTCCTACTGGTGCTATTTAAGTGACTATACATCCTGAGTGTCTTTATAGCTGTGGGTTAGGAACTGTGAGTTCCCTAGACACCTAAACAGCTATTAATATATAGATCAATTTGATCAACTACTCGGATACCGAGCGATCTGCTGTTTCTAGTACAAGAATTTGCGTCTATTGACAGACATACAATACAACTGAGACAAGTGTAAGCATAATACACACCGTACAATACTGATCCAGACACTGAGCTACTTCATTCTATTATAATCTCACGATTTCGCACAATTATTTATTAGTTAAGCAATAAAAGTTATGTTTTAAGTTAGATCTTCATAGTTAGTGGTTATTTGAGTTAGTACTCCTGTCTTACACCTGGCATCCAGCTGGCACCTGTCATACACCTGGCATCCAGCTGGCACCTGTCATACACCTAGAATCCAGCTGGCTCCTGTGATAAACCTGGCTCCTGTCATGCACCTGGCATCCAGCTGGCACCTGTCATACACTTGGCATCCAGCTGGCACCTGTCAAGCACCTGTTAGCCAGCTGGCTCCTGTCATACACCTGGCATCTAGCTGGCCCCTATCATGCACCTGGCACCTGTTATTTAGCTGGCACCTGTCATACACCTGGCTCCTGTTATACACCTGTCTTCCCTCATATACCTGGCACCTGTCATATACCTGGCACCTGTCATATACCTGCCACCTGCCATACACCTGACACCTGTCATACACCTGGCATCCAGCGGGCTCCTGTAATGCACCTGGCACCTATCATACACCTGGCATCCATCTGGCACCTGTCATACACTTGGCATTCAGCTGGCACCTGTCAAGCACCTGGCATCCAGCTGGCACCTGTCATACACCTGGCACCTATCATATACCTGCCACCTGTCATACACCTGGCACCTGTCATATACCTGCCACCTGTCATACACCTGGCATCCAGCTAGCACCGGTAATACACCTGTAAACCAGCTGGCTCCTTGTTATACACCTGGCATCCAGCTGGCTCCTGTCATATACCCGGCATCTAGCTGGCTCATGTCATCCAGCTGGCTCCTGTCATACACCTGGCATCCAGCTGGCACCTGTCATACACTTGGCATCCAGCTGGCACCTGTCAAGCACCTATTAGCCAACTGGCTCCTGTCATACACCTGGCATCTAGCTGGCACCTATCATGCACCTGGCACCTGTCATGCACTTGACATCCAGCTGTCACCTGGCATCCAGCTGGCACCTGTCATTCACCTGGCACCTGTCATTCACCTGGCATCCAACTGGCACCTGTCATACACCTAGAATCCAGCTGGCTCTTGTGATAAACCTGGCATCTGGCATCCACCTGGCTCCTGTCATGCACCTGGCATCCAGTGGGCTTCTGTAATGCACCTGGCATTCAGCTAGCATCGGTAATACACCTGTAAACCAGCTGGCTCCTTGTTATACACCTGGCATCCAGCTGGCTCCTGTCATACACCTGGCTCCTGTCATACACCTGTCATCCACCTGGCACATTTCATACACCTGGCATCCAGCTGGCACCTGTCATACACTTGGCATCCAGCTGGCACCTGTCATACACTTGGCATCCAGCTGGCACCTGTCATACACTTGGCATCCAGCTGGCACCTGTCATACACTTGGCATCCAGCTGGCACCTGTCAAGCACCTGTTAGCCAGCTGGCTCCTGTCATACACCTGGCATCTAGCTGGCCCCTATCATGCACCTGGCACCTCTCATGCACTTGACATCCAGCTGTCACCTGTCATACACCTGGCATCCAGCTGGCTGTCATTTAGCTGGCACCTGTTGTACACCTGGCTCCTGTTATACACCTGTCTTCCCTTATACACCTGGCACCTGTCATACACCTGGCACACACCTGTCTCCTGTGATACACCTGGCACCTGTCATATACCTGGCACCTGTCATCCAGCTGGCTCCTGTCATACACCTGTCATTCAGCTGGCACCTGTCATACACCTGGCACAGTATTGGACCTGGCAACCAGCTGGCTCCTGTGATACACCTGTCTCCTGTGATACACCTGGCACCTGTCATATACCTGGCACCTGTCATACACCTGGCTCCTGTTATACACCTGTCTTCTGTCATATACTCGACACCTAACATACCTGGCACCTGTCATATACCTGGCACCTGTCATACACCTGTCACCTGTCATCCAGCTGGCTCCTGTCATACACCTGTCATTCAGCTGGCACCTGTCATACACATGGCTCCTGTTATACACCTGACTTCTGTCATACACCTGGCATCTGTCATCCAGGCTGGCTCCTGTCATACACCTGGCTCCTGTTATACACCTGTCTTCTGTCATACACCTGGCACCTGTCATCCAGCTGGCTCCTGTCATACACCTGTCACCTGTCATACACCTGGCTCCTGTCATACACCTGTCACCTGTCATACACCTTGCTCCTGTTATACACCTGGCTCCTGTTATACACCTGTCATATACCTTGCTCCTGTTATACACCTGTCATACACCTGTCACCTGTCATACACCTGGCTCCTGTCATACACCTGTCTTCTGTCATACACCTGGCACCTGTCATACACCTGGCTCCTGTTATACACCTGTCTTCTGTCATACACCTGGCACCTGTCATCCAGCTGGCTCCTGTCATACACCTGTCACCAGTCATACACCTGGCTCATGTCATACACCTGTCTTCTGTCATACACCTGTCACCTGTCATACACCTGGCTCCTGTTATACACGTGTCTTCTGTCATACACCTGGCACCTGTCATACACCTGGATCCTGTCATACACCTGTCATACACCTGGCACCTGTCATCCAGCTGGCTCCTGTTCTACACCTGTCACCTGTCATACACCTGTCATATACTTTGCATCTACCTGGCACCTGTTATACACCTGGCTCCTGTTATACACCTGTCATACACCTGTCACCTGTCATACACCTGGCACCTGTCATCCAGCTGGCTCCTGTTATACACCTGTCTTCTGTCTTATACCTGGCACCTGTCATATACCTGGCACCTGTCATACACCTGTCACCTGTCATTCAGCTGGCACCTGTCATACACATGGCTCCTGTTATACACCTGACTTCTGTCATACACCTGGCATCTGTCATCCAGGCTGGCTCCTGTCATACACCTGTCATACACCTGGCTCCTGTTATACACCTGTCTTCTGTCATACACCTGGCACCTGTCATCCAGCTGGCTCCTGTCATACACCTGTCACCTGTCATACACCTGTCACCTGCCATACACCTGGCTCCTGTTATACACCTGGCACCTGTCATACACCTGTCACCTGTCATACACCTGTCACCTGTCATACACCTGGCTCCTGTCATACACCTGGCACCTGTCATACACCTGGCTCCTGTTATACACCTGGCACCTGTCATACACCTGGCACCTGTTATACACCTGGCTCCTGTTATACACCTGTCTTCTGTCATACACCTGGCACCTGTCATCCAGCTGGCTCCTGTCATACACCTGTCATACACCTGTCATACACCTGGCTCCTGTTATACACCTGTCATACACCTTGCTCCTGTTATACACCTGTCATACACCTGGCACCTGTCATCCAGCTGGCTCCTGTTCTACACCTGTCACCTGTCATATACTTTGCATCTACCTGGCACCTGTCATACACCTGGCTCCTGTTATACACCTGTACACCTGGCACCTGTCATACACCTGTTTCCTGTCACCCAGCTGGCTTCTGTCATACACCTGTCATTCAGCTGGCACCTGTTATACACCTGTCTTCTGTCATACACCTGGCACCTGTCATACACCTGGCACCTGTCATACACCTGGCTCCTGTCATACACCTTTCATTCAGCTGGCACCTGTCATACACCTGGCTCCTGTTATACACCTGTCATACACCTTGCTCCTGTTATACACCTGTCATACACCTGGCACCTGTCATCCAGCTGGCTCCTGTTCTACACCTGTCACCTGTCATATACTTTGCATCTACCTGGCACCTGTCATACACCTGGCTCCTGTTATACACCTGTACACCTGGCACCTGTCATACACCTGTTACCTGTCACCCAGCTGGCTTCTGTCATACACCTGTCATTCAGCTGGCACCTGTTATACACCTGTCACCTGTCACACACCTGGCTCCTGTTATACACCTGTCATACACCTGGCACCTGTCATCCAGCTGGCTCCTGTTCTACACCTGGCTTCTGTTATACACCTGTCACCTGTCATACACCTGGCACAGTATTAGACCCGGGCTTCAGTGTGGAGATGGCTATAAGACTTCTGTGTCGGCCATGTTGGTGTTGTCCTTGGGACAGCTCTGCCCCTCTCTCCTCTGGCACCTGTCATATACCTGGCACCTGTCATACACCTGTCATACACCTGTCACCCAGCTGGCTCCTGTCATACACCTGTCATTCAGCTGGCACCTGTCATACACATGGCTCCTGTTATACACCTGACTTCTGTCATACACCTGGCATCTGTCATCCAGGCTGGCTCCTGTCATACACCTGGCTCCTGTTATACACCTGTCTTCTGTCATACACCTGTCACCTGTCATCCAGCTGGCTCCTGTCATTCAGCTGGCTCCTGTCATACACCTGTCACCTGTCATACACCTGGCATCTGGCATCCAGGCTGGCTCCTGTCATACTCCTGGCTCCTGTTATACACCTGTCTTCTGTCATACACCTGTCACCTGTCATCCAGCTGGCTCCTGTCATACACCTGTCACTCAGCTGGCACCTGTCATACACATGGCTCCTGTTATACACCTGACTTCTGTCATACACCTGGCATCTGTCATCCAGGCTGGCTCCTGTCATACACCTGGCACCTGTCATACACCTGGCTCCTGTTATACACCTGTCTTCTGTCATACACCTGGCACCTGTCATCCAGCTGGCTCCTGTCATACACCTGTCACCTGTCATACACCTGTCACCTGCCATACACCTGGCTCCTGTTATACACCTGGCACCTGTCATACACCTGTCACCTGTCATACACCTGTCACCTGTCATACACCTGTCACCTGTCATACACCTGGCTCCTGTCATACACCTGGCACCTGTCATACACCTGGCACCTGTCATACACCTGGCTCCTGTTATACACCTGGCACCTGTTATACACCTGGCTCCTGTTATACACCTGTCTTCTGTCATACACCTGGCACCTGTCATCCAGCTGGCTCCTGTCATACACCTGTCATACACCTGGCTCCTGTTATACACCTGTCATACACCTTGCTCCTGTTATACACCTGTCATACACCTGGCACCTGTCATCCAGCTGGCTCCTGTTCTACACCTGTCACCTGTCATATACTTTGCATCTACCTGGCACCTGTCATACACCTGGCTCCTGTTATACACCTGTACACCTGGCACCTGTCATACACCTGTTACCTGTCACCCAGCTGGCTTCTGTCATACACCTGTCATTCAGCTGGCACCTGTTATACACCTGTCTTCTGTCATACACCTGGCACCTGTCATACACCTGGCACCTGTCATACACCTGGCTCCTGTCATACACCTTTCATTCAGCTGGCACCTGTCATACACATGGCTCCTGTTATACACCTGACTTCTGTCATACACCTGGCTTCTGTCATACACCTGGCTCCTGTTATACAGCTGGCTCCTGTCATACACCTGGCTCCTGTCATACACCTGGCACAGTATTAGACTCGGGCTTCAGTGTGGAGATGGCTATAAGGCTTCTGTGTCGGCCATGTTGGTGTTGTCCTTGGGACAGCTCTGCCCCTCTCTCCTCTGGCACCTGTCATATACCTGGCACCTGTCATACACCTGTCACCCAGCTGGCTCCTGTCATACACCTGTCACCTGTCATACACCTGGCTCCTGTTATACACCTGTCACCTGTCATACACCTGGCACCTGTCATCCAGCTGGCTCCTGTTCTACACCTGACTCCTGTTATATACCTGTCACCTGTCACCTGTCATACACCTGTCACCTGTCATACACCTGGCACCTGTCATACACCTGGCACAGTATTAGACCCGGGCTTCAGTGTGGAGATGGCTATAAGGCTTCTGTGTCGGCCATGTTGGTGTTGTCCTTGGGACAGCTCTGCCCCTCTCTCCTCTGGCACCTGTCATATACCTGGCACCTGTCATACACCTGTCACCCAGCTGGCTCCTGTCATACACCTGTCATTCAGCTGGCACCTGTCATACACATGGCTCCTGTTATACAGCTGGCTCCTGTCATACACCTGGCTCCTGTCATACACCTGTCATCCAGCTGGCTCCTTTCATACACCTGTCACCTGTTATACACCTGTCACCTGTCATACACCTGGCACAGTATTAGACTCGGGCTTCAGTGTGGAGATGGCTATAAGGCTTCTGTGTCGGCCATGTTGGTGTTGTCCTTGGGACAGCTCTGCCCCTCTCTCCTCTGTGTTTGGGGGGGGGGGGGCAGGATATAATTTTGCTTTCTTCACTTTTAAGCCATTGTTAGTTTTTTTTAACCAAACTGGAGGAATAAAGTGTCTGATCTTCTGCTGTCACCATCTGGGTCAGTGATGTCCCACAGGGACCGGGAGTGACCAATCCGGAGCGGGATGCAGGAGGACGTGGCTGGAATAGGAATTAGGAGAAGAGGAGGAGGAGCAGAGTGTGTATCCACTACTGCAGGAGGACAGGGAGGAGGAGGAGGAGGAGGAGGACCGGGAGGAGGAGGAGGAGGACAGGGAGGAGGAGGAGGAGGAGCAGAGTGTGTATCCACTACTGCAGGAGGGCAGGGAGGAGGAGGAGGAGGAGGAGGACCGGGAGGAGGAGGAGGAGGACAGGGAGGAGGAGGAGGAGGAGCAGAGTGTGTATCCACTACTGCAGGAGGGCAGGGAGGAGGAGGAGGACCGGGAGGAGGAGGAGAAGGACAGGGAGGAGGACCGGGAGGAGGAGGAGGACAGGGAGGAGGAGGAGGAGGAGGAGCAGAGTGTGTATCCACTACTGCAGGAGGGCAGGGAGGAGGAGGAGGACCGGGAGGAGGAGGACAGGGAGGAGGACCGGGAGGAGGAGGAGGACAGGGAGGAGGAGGAGGAGGACCGGGAGGAGGAGGAGGAGCAGAGTGTGTATCCACTACTGCAGGAGGACAGGGAGGAGGAGGACCGGGAGGAGGAGGAGGAGGACGGGAGGAGGAGGAGGAGGACCGGGAGGAGGAGGACAGGGAGGAGGAGGAGGAGGAGGACAGGGAGGAGGAGGAGCAGAGTGTGTATCCACTACTGCAGGAGGACAGGGAGGAGAAGGACCGGGAGGAGGAGGAGGACAGGGAGGAGGAGGACCGGGAGGAGGAGGAGGACAGGGAGGAGGAGGAGGAGGAGGACCGGGAGGAGGACCAGGAGGAGGAGGAGGAGGAGGAGCAGAGTGTGTATCCACTACTGCAGGAGGGCAGGGAGGAGGAGGAGGACCGGCAACTACTGCGGGGACAGTGCGGAGAACCGGCAACTACTGCGGGGACAGTGCGGAGAACCGGCAACTACTGCGGGGACAGTGCGGAGAACCGGCAACTACTGCGGGGACAGTGCGGAGAACCGGCAACTACTGCGGGGACAGTGCGGAGAACCGGGAGGAGCGGCCAGTACTGCAGCAGGTAACACAGCGGAGAATCGGAGGAGCGCAGGATGGGGCAGTCACTGCGGATCACTGGCTGGAAAGGGGGGGCTGCATGTTATTGGGGGGTCTCCCTATGACCGGGGGGTCTCCCTGTTACCGGGGGTCTCCCTGTTACCGGGGGGGTCTCCCTATGACCGGGGGGGTCTCCCTATGACCGGGGGGGTCTCCCTATTACCGGGGGGGTCTCCCTATTACCGGGGGGTCTCCCTATGACCGGGGGGGTCTCCCTATTACCGGGGGGGTCTCCCTATGACCGGGGGGGTCTCCCTATGACCGGGGGGGTCTCCCTATTACCGGGGGGGTCTCCCTATTACCGGGGGGTCTCCCTATGACCGGGGGGGTCTCCCTATTACCGGGGGGGTCTCCCTATGACCGGGGGGGTCTCCCTATGACCGGGGGGGTCTCCCTATGACCGGGGGGGTCTCCCTATGACCGGGGGGTCTCCCTATTACCGGGGGGGTCTCCCTATGACCGGGGGGTCTCCGTATTACCGGGGGGTCTGCATGTCCCCCTCCCCCGTGCAGTTTCTGCAGCATCAGCGCTCTGCGCCCTTCCCCCATCCGTCCAGCACCGGGAATCTATAGAGGCGGCGGATAGGACGGCGTCAGCTGCAACAGAACTTCTACAGGGAACCGCAGGAAAAGCCGCAGCGTCCGCACCATAAACACACGTGCCAACAAATGTCTCCCCGCCCGGCCGGGATGCGACATTTTATAGAGAATCAGGGAGAGATGGAGACGTTTGTTTCACAAGTTTGGTTACTGCGGCTTTTTCTTCTAGTAGAATCCAGGCTGGGCTGTATGTCTGTATGTGAATGTGTGTCTGTATGTGTGTGTGTGTATATATATATATGTGTGTGTGTGTATATATATATATATATATAATGTGTCTGTATGTGTGTGTGTGTATATATATATA